>NC_081537.1:19795853-20095853 GCF_030273125.1 Centropristis striata
AGCCCACAGGCACACCTGGGTGGATATAATTGGTTTGCTTGTATTCTTGTCAGCAAAAAGCTTCCCCTCGTCAACAAGTGCATTAGTATACTTGTCTCACATGCGTCACTCGCCTTCCTCCCCCTACATTATAGTAGGACTGATTGATCCACAGTCAATTAATTCTTCAAATTTATCAGGCAAAAATACCTAAAATATGCTAGTTCTTGTTTCTCAAAAGTGAAGAATTGCTGCCTTGTTTTTCTTTGACTTTTGGGCTGTTGAATGGACAAAACAAGCAATTTGAAGAATCACCTATGCTTCTGTGGAATTGTATTGTGCATTTTATAGTATTTTCTGACATTTAGTTGACATTGTGACATTTCAGCTTTCTCTCCTTCCTCGCTACTTCCTCCTTCTCAGAGATCCTTTTTTCCCTGTGGCTGTGTGGTGTGCAGCTTATGAAGTCTGTTGTACAATTGGATTAGGGGTCTTTGTCTGGTTATGCATACACGGGGGTGAGGGAGGGGGGGCTTTGGAAAAGGCACAAATGCATGCACGTACACACACAAATCAACCCACGTGGATTAAGCCCTTTTCGAGCTGGGCCCGACCTTTGACCCATTAACCTTTCCAGAGACGTGACATGAACATGAGCCTCAAATAGTGGCATCGTGAAGCCTGACACCACAGTGCGTAGGACAGTAATAAGGTGGTCGTATACTGGCTTGCAGGGAAATTTTACAAGACCCATCATGAGCCAACACATTCACCAGGATAGTGTGAAACCATGCTCACCAGCCAGAACTGAGAAATAATGGCATTAGTAGCAGCTGAATTGACGCCCCCATTATTAAAATTGCTACTGGGATAGAGGTTTATTGACTGTGTGGTGTAAGGCCTCCCACACACGTTTTCTTAGTATTGATTGTTTAAAAAGTACCTGGATTATGTCTTTGAAAAATGATACTGATTGCATAGTAAATGTTCATTATGCAACTTAATTTAACCTACACTGTCTTAGAATGTGATCAAGGTGATTTTTCAAATGCTTTTAGGCATGTAAAATAATTATTTTTGTTATTGATCAATCTACTGATTTATTTTTCGGTCTATAACGTGTATGGACATTAAATGCCAACATTTAAAATCCCATAGATACTTAATTTCAAATCATACAAAAGCAAGAAAAAACACACAATTTAGAAGCTGTGACAGGCTTTCTGGGAAAATGGCTTAAAGGTGAAGTCAGCAATTCTGTAGAAAGATATTGATATTTCAACCCAGACAAATGCACCCCTCCCTTCAGAGTCCTCACCCTATAGAGAATATATTAGGACATCCCCCAGTGTATGTCGCTCTGGAACATTTTGACGTAGTCTATTATTTTTTACATTTCTATAGCCTTATGTAAAAGAACGACAAAAATGTATTACTGTATATTAGATGTATTTGTGAGGCTGTACATGACATTCAGACATTACATAAAAATGAGTTGTTTACCGCTTTATTAAAGATGTAGTGGAATAATGGTGTCCTAAACAGAGAATTAAGTGTACTCTTCTTCTCTGACAACAAACGACAACATATTATTTAGGTAGCCGTTCCAGCCACACGTGCATGTTAAAGCATCTGAGTCTTTTCAGACTGCCATTTCAAGCCGCAATATTTACGCCTCTGTGACGTTTAGCCTATCTGAACTGCCTTCGGAGGTAGTTAAATTGGCGAGACTGTTTGAGGCGGGATCAAAGGTGAAGACGGAAAATATGTGACATATGTTATTTGTGCGACCAACACCGAGATAATAAGAAAGGAAGTGGAGCGCATCATCAGAAACACGCCTCTCACTTGAGCGAGAGGCGACAGTAATCGATGTTCAGCAAAATGCAGAACAACTTTGCTTGAGTTTGTAGAATCTCTACAGCAAGAAAATGCACGACATGCACTTCTGCCATCATTGTTTTGAATGCACTCGCCTGTGCACGTACTTCCGCTGCTCTGTTCCACAGCACTACAGTCTCCTCCTACTTCATTCCACAATGCCAGATTGCATTGTGAATTCACAGACGCCAATATTACGTCATTGCAGAATCAGTATGAATGTTCTAAGGTGTAATGACGGCAGAGCTTCGTTGTGGCACTACACAGTTTGAAAAGGGAAGCCTAATGGCCCCCTGATGGTTCCCCCTGTTAGTGCTGTCTTCACGGTTTTTAGGACTATTCACAGTGGCATTAGGGTTTATGTTTTAACACTTATTATGTACAAGATGTCTTAAGTTCATATTTTAGCTCTAAATCACATTGCAAACAGCATTTAGTCAGTCCATCCTTTTTAACAGCCCTTAAATCTCTGAATCCAACGACCTGCCAGCAAGTTTGAAAGGCATGTTTTCTTTTTTAAAAATCAGCAAAATTACACCTTTTTAATATGGCCATAAACTGTAAAACAGACTATCCTTGGACAGATCATTTGTGACAAAAAAAAATCTGCTGAAAAAAATAATCAAATCTATCATGAACTTGGTGATATTTCATCAAAATCACTTTGATTTTACAGTAAAACCAAAAAAAACTGTTTACAACAGCCAGCTCCTGCAACATTCAACACACACATACCTGCAGAAAATATCAGCAATCGCTAGTTGCTTGGCTCATGGTGGCCTGTTAGAAAAATTTAACATATTGCACAACCAGAGTAAAACGTGTCGGCAATAACCAAAAATACCCTGAAGCTGCTCGGGGGTTCAGGGGGTTAAAATGCACGACTGTTTCATGTTAATTACCATATTGTGGACAAGAATGACGTCAGGTTTTTCTTCCTATTGAAATGCATCAGCTGCAGATCCCAGACGGTGACGGATCATGTTGGAGTAAACTGTGTGATGGAGGGCAGTGACTGACACGTCTTTCTCTCTGTTTGTCCCTCTTTTTCTCTCGCCGTAGTCATTGCATTAGTCAGATCTTGGAGAGTGTCAATCATATCCACCAGCATGATATTGTGCACAGAGACCTCAAGGTGAGTGGCTGCCCGTTGCCGTGACAACCACACACACACACACACACACACACACACACACACACACACACCTCTGCTCGTGGCCATGGCAACACACAGATGGCTCTTGGTTGCTCCGTCTCTCTCTCTCTCCATCTCTCTGCATTTCTGCTTCTATCCTCTTTTTTTCTTTTTCCCCTGCGTCCCTCTCCCATCCACTGTTTTTACCCTCTATCTGTTCTCAGATCTGTCAGCCTGTCTGTCCGTGACCAGATCTGTGTGTCCTCTGTGTGCGTACATGTGTGTTCATGTTGTGCACACAGAGATGGTGAGTCATGGTCACGTGTCAGGGTTTGTCTCTCACCTATGGCAAGGAAAAGACAAGGACTCAAACGACACACGAACACACTCAAACACACTTTGGGGGTCTATTATGAGAGAGGAGGTGAAAGACAACTCATGTGACATCACACCCACCCATAGAGCTGCGGGGGGGGGGCTTGAGTTGTCCCAAATTGCTGATAGGCTCACATTTTTGCATTTAAGCCTATCAGAGGAAGAGAGCATCTCTGCTACATCCAGTTTCCTCCTAAAGACGAGACACGACAGGCAAAAACATCTTTGCACTGATCGATTTTGAGGCGATTTTTTCCTCATAACATCTTCTTTTAGAATAGTGAAAAGAAAACATCCAAAACAAACTATATTTGATTAATTTGCTGCTGCAGATTTCTCCTAAATTCCCTATAAGCTAGCTAAACCTCGGCATGACAGACATTGTTAGAAAGCTCCGACTGTGCTTCACAATATTATGTGTTTTACATGTTCTATGTTGCTGTGAATTAGATTCAATATTTTGTCTTCAAATAGTCAATTTCCATTAAGAATGTATGAAATATTTCAAGGTTTTCTCAAAATTATTTTTTTCTTATAAATCTCAACTTCGGCTACGCTGTATTCTATAAAAAGGTTTTACAGAGTTCGTCTATATATCATTCAGATCCTGATTAACTTTTATGGTTTTTGACAGTATTTTAAGATTTATAAACTAATAAAGGGAGATATCCCAATTTCCTTTTTGTAAAAAAAACTAAATCTAATATATCAAGAAAGTTAAATAATGACTTTGAAATTTGCTTTAACCAATGTTCAGATTTAAGTCCTGGAAATGTATGAAAATGAGTGCATATTTAATGAGTTGACACCTCATCTGCATATCTAAACATAACATTTCAGAAAACTTGAATGCAAAAAAAACTTCTTTTATAAAAGTCTTAATGTAAATAACACACTGGGTAAGATTAATAGTGATATCTATACGTTAAAAAAATGACCCCATTCACCTGTAGTGTCTCCCTTAACCCAGGTTAAGGTGACGACAACAATCCTGGTAGGAAGGACAATAATGATATGTATTGAATTGTACCTTTCCAAGCATTGCTTGGTGCGGAAAAAGCAACCTCAAGGGATGTCTTAGACATGTGTGGGCGGCTTTTGTATGTGTGTGCGCGCACGCTCTGTGTCGGAGAATAACGCTATTACCTCGAGCGCTGCCTGTCTGATTTGTTGGCCTTTTATCCTGAGTGGGCTTTTACTGCGGCCATTTATGTCCTACTGCCCAAACAACGGCCATTTAGAACGCTGCCACACACGCTGCCTCTCGCTAAGTACACTTTCCATTTAGCATGCAGTCTGCAGCGCTGCCTAAATGACTCCCGAGTGGTTTCCATGGCTACGAACCCATGCCCATATAAGGCATTGTGGAGATTCACAACCACTCATCCTCTCTCTACATCCTCCGTCTCTCCATCGCTTTCTCACACCTTTACCCCACCCCCACACGAGCTGTGTCGAACACATCAAATATAAATATTTCTAAGAAAGAGCTTTGCTGAAGAGTGCCTGTCACTATCTGTCTCTCACTGTCTTGATCTCTTGTCATACATTCTGCTTCACCATGTGTGTGTCTGTGTGTGTGTGTCTCAGCCTGAGAACCTGTTGTTGGCCAGTAAGATGAAGGGAGCTGCAGTGAAGCTGGCAGACTTTGGCCTTGCTATTGAAGTGCAAGGAGACCAGCAGGCTTGGTTTGGTAAGAAAACATAAACAGTGACACACACATATCAAATGTGCTGGACCACTACCTGATCTGTTATTCTATCTGGGTGTTTAACTCAACAGTTTATATGCGTACAAATCACTGCTGAACAGGCTGTCTTTCATGCAGTAGATCTGTAGAGCTACACATCCGCTCGCCCACTTGGAAGCCAAAGAATATTTGTGCGAGCATTGCTTAAGAGGCTCACAGACACTGTCCAGTTCATGCTTAGGCCATTGTGTCTTGGCTAACAGCCGAGCTGCCAGCATTTGGCTGACTCTCCAGTGGGGCCGAGATGATTAACGGGCATTTGCTTGTGACTCTACACTGTCATAATCTGGTCTTGCATTGGAGTCCAACAGGTCACTATCATCTGAACCATTCACATAGCTGCACAAAAATAGGCTTCATCACAAGTTTAATAAAAGGCATCAGTTTAATTGCGTCCTGTGGTTTGTCTGGCGGGCAGGTTTTGCGGGCACCCCTGGTTATCTCTCCCCTGAAGTCCTGAGGAAGGACCCCTACGGCAAGCCTGTGGACATATGGGCTTGCGGTGAGTCTTAAGCTACACTTTTTGGGGAATAAACCTGTTGCAATCAGCTTGTTACTTGATGGTGGTGGGAAACAGAAACCACACACCGAACATGTTCGTCTTCAGTCAAATTAACTATTATGAGAGCTTTGCAAAAGAACCAGTGAAATACATTTTTCTATTTTTAATCCTGTGTTAACTGTTCATTTAGCTCCTTATATGTAAAAACACTATAACAGTGTTTTTACATCTTTTCTTCTCTTGTAAAACAGTTATTCAAAAGTTTAATGACTCATCCTGCACTCAAGGGTGTGAACAAGAGTCCATCCAATCAAAACCGCACTTCACCCTTTGTGAGCTCTAGTAGCTAACAGAGCAATATGGAGAGAGATGGGAAGACGTGTCTTTGGATTTTTCGTTGGCAAAAAAACGTCCACAACAGTGTAGCTGAGGTCTTATTTATTCATGTTTCCCTCATCCTCCTTGTGATCTAACAACAGGTGATGGTGTTTGTGGAGGCGACTCTCCTCTGTAGCTCCATATTGCACGAAACTCAAAGCCTGCACACTTTTTTTAGCGGTCCAATTAAAATGCGAAGGATTTGATTTAAATCCCTCTTGGAACTGTACACTGCTCAAATATTCCGTTTCACGTCACAGTGAGAAAGTCCCAACTTTAAAAATGAAAATTTTGAATATTTAAACCGAGACAAGAAAACTTTTAAAACCTCCAACCATTAGCAAAGAAAATATAGGACATTAAGTTTACTTGTATTCTGATTTTAATGAAAAATATTTCTTAATCTCCTTTTTTCACTATGTTTTCTGTCAGGTGTTATTCTCTATATCTTGTTAGTGGGATATCCTCCGTTCTGGGATGAAGATCAACATAAACTGTATCAGCAGATCAAAGCTGGGGCATACGATGTAAGTGTGCTGCGTGTGTGTGAGAGGTGTATATTTGTGAAGGGTGCAGTGCAGGGGTTTGCTAAGCAGTTTTTGAATGTTTAATAGTGTCCAATTGAGAGCTGGTCCAAAGCTATTGATCCTATCAGGGCCTCCCTGACGCATTGCAGAGGGGGGTATGAGTGAGTGTGTGTGTGTGTGCGTCTGTGTCTGTATGTGTGTGTGTGTGAGAGAGAGAGGGAGAGGCTGTATGAGAGAGACAGGGAATCAGAGAAGGGGTATCCTCCTTTCTCCCTCTCTGGATAATCAAGTCACATTGCAGTTTCCAGAGAGACTGGGAATTCTCAGGCAGCTGTTTGTGGGGAATTTACTCTTCATGAAAAATGGTTTAACAAACTGGAACAGAAGCATGTGTTCTGTTAATCCAAAAAGAAAATTAGCAGTTTTGTCCCCATATCACCCTAATTTTGACAAATTAACTCAAGACTTGGTGCCCAGATGGTGCGGATTAGCCAGAAACATGCAGGCTCCGTACTAACCAGTCCTTCAGGAAACATGCATTGTTTCCAATCCGCTTTCCTTCCTTCCCTTCAACTTTAACACCTACTTTTTCCCAGTTCCCGTCCCCAGAGTGGGACACAGTGACTCCAGAGGCAAAGAACCTGATCAACCAGATGTTGACCATTAACCCAGCCAAGAGAATCACTGCCGAACAGGCCCTCAAACACCCCTGGGTCTGCGTAAGTATTCACCGAATCCACCTCAGAGAATTATTGGAATTATACCGGAGGTGTGCCTCAGTAGATCTGGACATAAAACATACTCCCACAACACTACTTAGAGAACTAATATATTACAACCTTCAAATAACTCCAATTCTGTGTAAACATTTGCACAAACACCAAGAGTTTGTTATGTATTCAAATCTTTGTTTTTGTCCTCCTGCAGCACCGTTCTACAGTGGCTTCCATGATGCACAGACAGGAAACTGTCGAGTGTCTCCGCAAGTTTAACGCTCGCCGAAAACTCAAGGTAATCATCCTAAACTCTGATTCTGACTTTCTTTCTTTTACAAGGTATTACTGCTTGTAAATCTTATTTCATTTCACTTTTGCTGTATAGAAATGATTTTCCCTACAAAATATCTCTTGAACATGTACAGACTCTGAACAGTCCTTTGTTGCCTACAGATAACTGGATATATTAGTAGCGCATTATAATATATGTTGCTGTTCTGACTTTTACGGTACTACATTATGGAATATCAAAAACTGTCTATTAGAAAGAGATGGCTTGACATGAAATCTTTCATCTGTTTGTGCCGGCTCTTTCCCGTTTAAATCGGGAAATAAGATTACGGGATCACTTTCCAATCTCTACAACAAAGCCAAAGTAAAAAAAACCTAATATTAAGTAGAAAGGGTTTCATTGATTACTCATCAAGCTGAAAGACAACTGAATGTTGGTTTTGAAGTTGTTGCACCATCTGCCATTTCCTCTTCCTGACATGTCGAGGGCTTTATTGTGAAAAGTAAGACTGGAAAGAGTGAATGTAAGACAATGAAGGAGATGATTAACAATGTGCCTACTTGGTTCAGACTGTGAAGCTTCTATTATTTTATGTCTTTCATAAGCAACTCATAACCCTCAGTTGCACTAGGATAGCAACCAGGGATGTAAATCAGGCTCCATTTTCCCAGGAGATTGCACCCAGGGGCAGACCGTATTGCATACTGACAGAAAGCCTTATAGGGAACCAGTCTAAACGTCAGTGGTGTCATTATTCTGTAGCCATTACACCTGCAATCACTATTTACTTAGTGATAAGTCAAAAGCACAAACCTACTGTATCTATTGCCAGTTTACTTACGATTTGTACCAGTTTTAGACTACTTTATTCAGGTAAAGTTTTAAATGTCCCCAGCTTCTATTGTTAGATACAAAAAAGGGGATTGGTAAAAGAAGAAATACACTTCTTACATGAAGATAACAAAGAAAATATTGCTTTGGCATGGCCACAGAAACTCGGGCCTGGTGTTGGCAGCGGTATTGAAACATTCAAACGATACCCAGCTCTAGTTGCTGTAGTTTGCATTCAGAGCCGTACATGCAAACTAATGGATCAAGTAGCAGCTGTTCTTTTTTGTCACATCATCTCAGTTAATTTGCATAGAAGAATATGAAATGGGACTTGGAGATGTGAAGACTTGCATCTCATCATGTTTTAAAAAAATAATTAGATACTGTTTGACAGAACAAACAAAGACTCAGCCTTGACTGGATTTAGCTGCTGAAATGAATTGCACTGTGATGAAGGCGCTGCTTTAAAAAAAAAGAAAAAAGATAAAAATATGACTGTCCCATTAGAAATGAATACGGAGCAGTGAAGACAAACTGAATCTCTGTTAAATAAAACAATCCTCCTTGTGCTCATTATACCTCCCTCACTTCTCTCTCCTCCTCCAGGGAGCCATTCTCACCACCATGCTGGTGTCCAGAAACTTCTCAGGTGGGTGTGCCCTTCGCCCTCAGCCTCCCACACTGCACATGCAGAGGGAGAGGCGGAAGGAGAGTGGATAGAGTCCTCTGCACCTCTTTTAACCCCCTCACCACACACACACTCACCCACTCACCCACACATCCACACATCCTCAAAATAACAATATGTTTTTGTGTGTGCACAGGAGTTTACTTGCTTACAACATTAAAACTGAATTGAAACATGTTCCTTCAAGTCATGGTAGAAACAATAATGATTATGATGAGTGCATTTCATCCGTATATATGTGAGATATTCTTTCATGTGCCAGGTTATATGTGGGCGCCAATTATGTTCATGCTAATGTATTTCTCCCTGTGTGTTTCTGTGTGTGTGTGTGTGTGTGTGTGTTCGTGTGTGTGCGTGTATGTGTGTCCCTCTTTTCTGCTGCCCGTGGAGCGTATGCATGTTTGAGAGAGGGAAGCCAAGACTTTTATAAGATTTTTTTATGTTGGGGGCAAGTGCGGTGTTATAACAACAGGCGCTACTAAGATTCTGTGTTTTTATCTCCGTCTGCTGAGAGTGACTTGTTTTCGTTGAAGCTTTGTTCTTAGCCTTAAAGTAATTGGCCAGTCGATGGCTAATGATTTCAACCCTGGGCCTAGGAAACCACAGGGGTGCACGTCTTTGCTCTAGCCCATTTCTGTCAAACCTTGTGATGTGTCTGGGCTGCAGCCAGCATGCCCTGTGGCCTTCTAGGCCCACGATTGAACAGCGTGAGATAGACCTGCCTAATTTGTATAGCCCCTCCCAACTGTAGCATTTCTGTCCAATAGTGGGCCGGCAGCATACCAACTCTGCTGCTGCCGCCTCCTCCACGGCCTCACTGGCTCAGGAAGGTACGTCCCAGAGACACGCCCATCCACTTCCTCTTCACACACAGCTCACTTCTTCATAGTACAGGGTGGGACCCCATTACCACCCCCAAACTCCTGCATGTAGCCTCTGCCAGCATCTTCATTGACATTCACACACATGCATGCATACTCACAAATTATGTAAATTTAGGGGTTTTCTAGATGTGTGCCATCTTTGCTGTAATGCAAAGATGTCACATTTTATGCTCATAGTCATGCATCACTTTGATTCAGTTAAACACTCAAAAGTACTTTTTACATTTACACCTCAACACCATTTAGCTTTGACCTTTTAACCCCCATTTCATCTCCCAAATTAGTTATTTTGCCACTTCTATCAAGCTCCATCCTGACTTCCAGCTGACCCCGTACGCCCCTGTGCTCTCCCATGGCCGGCGCTGTGAGGATAGGCACGGGGCGGACTGGGGCAGGGGATGAGGAGGGGCATGTATTTCTGGGGCCTGGAACTGACACTGCAGGGGGCCGGCAAGAGCTGGGTTGGCGTGCTGCCATCGTCGGACCTGGGTCTGGTGGGGAGGGCAGGGAAAGGATGTTGAGGAGGTGCGGGGAGAGTTTAAACTGAGACGGAGGATGGGAGTGCTGCCTTTGCCGCTGCTACCGGAGCCAACTGTTGAAACTATCACCGTTGTGCAGCCTTCCTGATGAATCCCTTGAGCTTAAAGGCATCCCACGTCTCATCTCCCCCTCCTGAGGTCTGTTTTAGTACTTTCAAAAAACTCTCTGTGCCTACTTGAAGGAATGCCACAAGCCAACGTGGATTCCTTCATTTTGAAAGTACTAAAATCAGGCTCGGCTCTCATCCTGCCGGGTGGGCACGGGTGGTGAAGGTCGGCGATTCCGATGGTGGCTCCATGGATTTTGCATTTTAGAAACAGTGTGGAGCAGACTGGATTTTCTGTCACCTTTTCAGACGAGATAATCTTCTTTGCTCTACAGTGTAAATGAACATCTCTTAATGTGTAACTAGGATCTGTGTGTAGGTAGGATAAAGCTAAAATGTGAAAGGGGAGATGACCTCAGTGGAGTAACGCATGTTACTCCTGGTATGTGAGAGATTTGGGGTGCTTGTGATGGTTTGATTGTCAGCTAGAGCCCTTCGAATGCAGGCTTCCTCACTGAGACTGGACCATGTTGCCTGTTTTGTAAGTTTTCGTGAATCTCATGTGTGGAATCATCACTCCAGATTGGACCCTTTGTCCAACCCTTATTCATTTTTGGGCTTTTGGTTTTCTGATGATATCAAACTGCTGCAAAGCACTGGCAAAAAATTGTATTTATTTTTTTTACTGCTTCCTTGCACATCTCTGTAAAGTATGGCTGATGCAAGGCTTGCTAGTTTGCTCATGATGTTCCCTTCTTAATGACATAAAAGCAAGATGTGACAGAAGTGTGCCTTTTTTTAAAAGCATTTCTGTATGTTTCTAGAAAGGTTTTCGCCTTGCAGCCTTTTCGCATGTGGGTGTCCTGTGTGGTTATATCCTGTAAAATGTTTTCGGGAGATACAACTTGAGATGCTCTCTAATCTGTCCTTCGCTGTTCGAGTGGTGCAGCCCTCCCACTGTGGGTCATCTTGACTTTACTGTCATGTAAAATTGGTGATCATTCCCTCGAGGAGCAGGAAGGGGAGGACAGATTTAGAGAGCATCTGAACATGGTGGTCCCATGCTGTCACAATTAGCACCCTGATGGCTGTTTGGTAGAAGATTTAGCTGAATTAAGAGCAGATGTTTGCACACTGAACAATCGGCTCTCTTTTCTGTGGTTAAGGAATGAAAACTTTTACTTTTTTTCCTCTGAATGCTGCATGGCCAGGCCAAGATAGAAGCTGCATTTCGAGGCAACAGCCAAGATAAAGGAGCATGAGTTGTCACTTGATATTGTTTGCTGCTGTAAATGCTGTGCCCCTTATCTCCACTCTTGTATTGAAATACTAAGCCTTCTCTTTCAACCCTCCCCTCTCTCCCCCTCTTTCCCTCTCCCATTTCTTATTGGAAGGTAAGAAACACAAGATAAGATTTTT
The DNA here is from genome assembly GCF_030273125.1 of Centropristis striata. Lineage (NCBI taxonomy): Eukaryota > Metazoa > Chordata > Actinopteri > Perciformes > Serranidae > Centropristis > Centropristis striata. The sequence continues at coordinate 19,807,797 of NC_081537.1, forward strand.
GGAACCTGTGTGTGTCAGTAGAAAATGAGAGAAAAGGAAGCAACAGACAGTTGAGAGCTTTAGACTGAGAGGGAAAGTGACCGGAGCCCTTAAAGGAAATCAATGATTTACATTAACCTAGCTCATCGCCGTCAATCCTGGCGGCAGTTTGAGTCTGACCATCACTCTCTTGTTAGATCTGCTGGGGTCTTACAGACAGGAAATGGATTTAGGAAGTTTACTTTGCTCTCAGGTTTCTCCTTTTTTCCCCAGATGGCAATGAATGGATTATGATGCGAATGGGTTTTGCAGAGTGTAGCAACTTGTGCAGCCAAGAAAAAACAAAAACAAGAAACCCATTAAATGCATGTTATTCTTTGGCAACACTGAGGTTTACTTAGCCATAAAGACTCAGGTATTGAGGTTTCATAGATATGACAAAGTGTAGATCCAGGTTTTTGCTCAAGTTGCGGATTTCTATAACCGCTGAAAAAAAGCTATATGGGTTGGCATGGATGCTGTTGTCAACAGTAAAATGTGTACCTGTTTCTCTCCCCTCCTATCCTCCTCCTCTTTTTTACAGCATGCAAAAGTTTACTCAACAAGAAGTCAGATTCTGCTAAGGTAAGGTTGTCTCGTCACCTCTCTGCCCTCTATTGTTCTACTACACTGTGTCCTGTCTCTCCTCTATTAGCTGACCCCCTTTTCTGCCTTCTGTTCTTTTTCTGTTCCTCTGAGTGACTCTCTAGCTCACTTTCTCCTCTTTGTATTATGTCGAGGAATATGTTTTTCATACTGTAGTGATTTTTTTTCCAGGGGTTTTTCCAGAGTTTTGTTTTTCCCTCAAATTTCCCAATAATTCCCACAGGGGATTACGCTACACCTCAGGGTTTCTCAACTTTCTCTGGCTTGTTTTTAGATCCCAGAATTCCTTTTGGTCCCATCCACAACTTTGAGAAACTCTGCGTAACTGCTTCTTTCCAGCTCAGCCACAGTCTTGTGTATAATTATCACTTAATTCTTTTCCTATGTTGGTTTTTATTCTTTCACCTTTAGTCTCAGTCAGAGGTTTGCTGCTCTCTTTTCCGGGCAGTCTCCGTCATTCTCTGCTGCTATTAAGCATCTCTCCCCTCTCCTCCTCCTGCCTCCTGCCTCCCTCTCTTTCTCCACTGCCCCAGGGGTCTCTCTGTGCAGTTAAGTGGCGGAGGCATAGAGAGTTAGTGAGGCAGTTAAAAGGATGATCTAGAGGCCATTCTGTGGCACTCACCCTCTCATTTACCCTGTTAGCTCTCAACAGCCCGGGAGCCTCCACCAACATTAGCCCCATTCCCTAAAAGGCGTGTAATTCTAATGCATCTGTGTGTGTATGTGTGCGTGTGTGTAACGTATGTGCTCACCTTGAGTGTTTGCGTTCTCGTCCCAGCCTTCTACCAACAACAGTAAGAACAGTATAGTGAGCGCCATCAATGCCCTGAAAGACACCAACATGGCAACCAACGCCCAGATGGTACAGTAGGCCGCCGCAGTGTCGGTCCCCCCCTCTTAACCCCCCCCTCGTAGTTGCATAGTAGCCCGTTGTGCCTCACGCCTCCATCGTCATAGTCGCTGCTTGCCATCCTTCATTTGCCACCCAGGAGGTGTTGCACCTCCCCTGTCCCAGCAGTACCCATCCTGTGGCCATTTTACCCCCCAAAGTGCACATGTGTTACCGAATCAACCTTAACTGAAATCATTAAAAAAATCTTTATCATTACTCTGAATCTCAGGCTGCACATGTGCACCTTTTTTTTTTAGATTTCATAGAAGCATGAAATTTGAATGATTATATGCCTCTAAAGTGGCAGCACAGAGAACTGTAGAGTCCTGGTAAAGCTGATATCCAAGTGTGATATCTTCTAGAGTTGTTCCGATACCAACGCCAGAATCAGAAATGACTGTTCTGGTATCAGCCACTTGCATCTTCAGCTTAGGGATAAAAAAAAAAATTGATGTGTCAAAAATCGATGATGGAAGTAGCTAAAAAGTCTTCCTTCTCATCTCTGTTGCACTACTGATCAGAAGAGTGTTACCTTTAAGATCAAGATTCACTTATTAGTCCCACAATGGGGAAAATCAAACTGTGCATTCAACCCATCCTTTTTTACGCACCATGCTCAGGAGCAGTGGGCAGCACATTTCTGCAGGCAACCTTTATTCAATTCACTCAAATTTACAGCAAATTTCCACTGCTGTTGCACTACCGTATTATACTGTTAATGTACTATTATTTGACAAAACTGTGGCATAATTTACAGATTAGATGTATTTATTGTAGGTATGATTGTCAACCTATTATTAAAGAAAGTTTTATGGCATATATTCCTCATGCATTTGTTCATGTTTTAGAAATTAAACAATGATTAAAACAATGAGATCACATCAATACAGGATTAGTAGTTTACAGCTACAAAAAAAGAAAACAGAATAATAATAATAATAAATGTTATCAGTTAATACTCAAGCTCAGGTATCAGAATCTGTATTGGGAAGGGAAAAAAAATGGTATCTGAACATCTCTAATATATTCTTATTCTGTGTAATTCCCTGCTTAACCAGCTATCCCTCAGTTTTCTCACTAAAGTCAACACCGCCTTGTTACCATCTATCCTAACATCCAACCATCTCTCCCACTCTAACCTGTTTATCCTGTCACCATTAACCATTAACGCCCCCGCTGACATCCTTACCATACTGACAAACTTATCATCGTGCTCTCATCCACTACTAGCATGTTGTGATTTTAAAGATGCTTTACTAGCATGTATTAAATATTACATCTTGTACTGGTATGGTTACAAATGACACTGTCTGGTCTTGTTGAGTCGTGCTTCTCAACTGATGGTGCGGGATCCCAAAGTAGAATATTTTAACAATAGATTGGATGCAAAATAGCATATAACAAGAAGGGCAATTGAAAATCATCAAGTTGATCAATGATCAAAATAAATGTTAGTTGCAACCTGAGATAAAACTGCAGTAAACAATTCTCTTGTCTTTCATTTTCAAATTTTCTCACAATTTCATTCATTTAGCGTCAAAATTTTGTGGCACAGCACGATAATATCACAGTACACATGGAGTGAGAGCCGATATATTGATTAACCCTTGTGTAGTCTTAATATTCTATGTACTCCTTAGGGTAAGGAATGATCCGCCATGACTAACTTAACTAAAAAAAAATAAACAGCCCTGCTAAAAGAACCTCTGGCGCTTCAGCATAATTTGGCATTATAGTTATACAGATTAGCAAGAAAATACTAACCATTTCCCCGACCGTCAAGATGTATAAACAACAACAATAAATTAGGATAAAGACTTTAGAAAAAGTAATCAAATTTTGACATAAATAAAGATCATTCAGTGTTTGTTTTTGTTGGGGAACAACGTGACGGGGTCATTTTTGACTATTGAGACAACACAAGGGTTAACAGAAAGTTATTCTACAACAATCTTGATTATAAGTTTGTTATAGTAATTTATTAAAACAAAAATGCCCCCAAAAAAATCACTGGTTCCTTTGGCTCTCAAATGTGAATATTTACTGGTTTTCTTTTATAGTAAGTTTGAATATATTTAACTTTTGGCCTTTTGGAAAGAAGCTTTATGGGTTTCTCAATATTTTCCTGAAATAGTCATGGAAAATATTATTAGACCACCCTTGTTTTCCTCATTTTTTTTGTTCATTTAATGCCTGGTACAACTAAAGGTATATTTGTTTGGACAAATATAATGATGACAACAAAAATAGCTCAGAGTTTAATGTAAGAGCTGATACCTAGCCATTTTCCATGATTTTCTTTAATGATTTTGGTTATTATCAAGAAAATCATGAATCAATGTAGAGAGCGTCAAAACTAATACATAACTTTTACCAGATGCTTGAACTTTCGTACACGGATATGGTCCAAAATGATATGCAACTGCATTTTTTAAATTGAAAATGTAATATTTCCTATATTTCCAACCCCCTGTCTAAGTCTTCCACAAACCTAGGGGAAAACACTGGAACCAAAGACGATCAATCAGTAATGAAAGTAATGGTTAGTTTTAGCCCTAGATGATAATACTGAGTCATCTCCCAGTCCTTTGTTATTGCTAGGTTCTGCTGCATGGCTGAAGTAGATATTGGGGCCCTGTTTAAACCCAGTTGAGAGGCACTGGTTCAGGATCCTGACGTGCTGGACTAACTGTTCTGTTCTGCATCTCAGGAGTCTCAGAGTACAGTGGTGCACAACCCTCCTGATGGAGTCAAGGTGAGAAGTGTGTTTTTGTCTGCTCTACTCTCAGGCCTCTAAGCCGGCTTCGTTAATTTCTGTGTCTCTCTGTGCGTCTCTCTTCACTTCAGGGATCAACGGAGAGCAACGCCACCAACGAGGAGGAGGAAATGAAAGGTAGGCGTTGGTGTTTCAGTCCCCTTTTCTTATCCACTCTCTCTTTCTCTGTCTCCCATCTAGTGAAGAGTGTGTATTTGACTGTAGTGACTGGCAGGCGTGCTGAGATGCCACACACGTCTCTCACACTCTTTACTGTCTGCCGGTGGTGTGTGTATGTATGTATTTATCGTGTGTCTGGCTGCGTTTTGTGTGTGTGTTCTAGCGGACAGTTCGGCGCTGAGTCAGAGCAGCGCCACAGAGGAGATGCCCCCACTTCTGCCCTCACCTCAAAGCTCACCTGCCAGTAAGTTTATCCATGGCCACCAGGAGCTATATGGTCGCCACTGGCAAGGACCTAACACCCCCACCCACCCAACCACCCACCCCCTACTCCCACCCTGGCTTTTTGTAGTCACTGGCAATCTTACATCTTTGAGCCCCCTCACTCTGATCCACCAAGCTCTTTTTGAGGGTTCCCACTGGTTTTGGAATTTGTGAAATATTGATTTAAACTTTTTTTTTTTTTTTTTAAGTTTTTTAAATATTTAACACAGCATTCAAGGAAATCCAGAAAATTGTTAAGGGAAAACTCAGGAAACATCGATTGATACTGGTATTGATTTGATTAACTGAAAAGATGATTCCGGTTTTTATTTTTGTAGTTTTGCACATAATTCCCATTTGTTATAACAACACAGATAACATTGTACTCGGTAAATTAATTGCTGATATCTGCATCACTAAAAACAATGACTTGTTTTTAGTGATGCAGATATGAGCAATCGGGGCAAGAAACACGAGTCACAAGTTCTTCAAAGCTGTAATAACATTTATTTTAGAGTGAAATACCAACATGAAAATATACATTAAACAAAATAAAATAGCAACCCTTGAGAAAACATCAAACCCTTAAAACGAAACGTATAAACTCAATTATAAGTTGTTTGTCTGGTTTGCCGTCCTCTCCTAAGCCATTTCAGGGCTATTTTTATTTATTTTTTTACTTTTCATACTTCCCTTTTCACTCACAGTAGCCTCTTTTTCCACTGCAGTATATAAGTCCTGTACCTCTATGGAAACTGCACAGTCATTGCTAGAAGTAGGAAAAAAAAAAAAATGATGTGCAGTATGACAGTTATAATGCCATAAATCATAAAACAAGAAAAAAAGACAGTTGGATTTATTTGATAATTTTACAAAAAATCTGAATAAACTTGAATTATATGTACAACATTTTTCCCCAAGTGCCCAAAAAAATTGCAGAATTTTGCTCTCAACTGTTGCTGAGTCATTCATGGCTTCCCATTTGCGTGTTGTTGTTTTTTAACAACAGGATCCGGTCATTTTTGACAACATTTTAACACGTAAAGTTATTTTAATCAAACATCAATATTTTCAGCTAAAATTCCTCTTAACACGTTCAAGGACTGTCGGAAATCTGATCATTCAAAAACAGAAAACAAGACATTCAACATAATTAAGTCACTGAGAATTAATTTAGCACAAAAACATGTTGGCTTTAACTAATTAAGCCACATTTAAAGAATAGGACCCAGAACAGACAAACTTAGAAGAGAAAAAAAGAGTTTAAGAGTAAAATGCTTATCCACTTATTCATTATAAACATCCATCACAGTTTACAGGCCGTGTCATTTCCTGTACAGTACTTATCATAGGATAATTTGCAACACTTTGGGTGCTGTCAGTTTTATCTTTAAATAGAGCAGTTCTGATAAACTAGCTAAACTGTTATCTTATGTTAACTTTTTCTCTCTAGATTCCTCAACTCTTTAAGATCTATATACTTTACTGTGTGAACTGCTGTGGCACTAAAATCTGAATTCTGAGTGTTATTGATGGTGGGTACAGTGGAATTGCATTTAATTGTATTGGTGACATTCCTTCATTACTGAGTGCAATGTTATCGTAACCAATAGGCCAAACTACAACATAAGAGCCAAGTTTTAATAAACCGGAATATTCCATTAACAGGGATGCATTACTAGAATGCATTTTACAACTTGTTTTAAACTCTGATTGCAGACAGTCATTTCCTGCTGTGTATATCCATTAATACTGCAATATATTGCATGCTCGCTTCATAAGAGCACCTGAACTGCCTCACCACCTGGACTTTACTTCACTGTGCTCGGAACAAACTTTATAAAAAAACAGCAGGGACTAATTTTATAGGTCACAGAGGCACTTTGACCTAATTATGGAAAGTCATGAAACAAAGTTGTGGATTTTTTTTCATCAGGGCCACTGTGGGAACCCTGAAATTTGTGTGAGTGTGTGTGTGTGTGTGTGTGTTTTCTTGGTGATCACTGCATCTATCCCCTTGTCCTCCTAATGTGACAGCTCCAGCTGGAGGAAGCCTTGCTTACCTTGCAGCTCCTAAACCGGCCTCCCAGTCTGACAGGCCCCTGCTGCCTGTCTGACTTTACTGGAAACATGCACACCATAGAGCATCAGGTTTCTCTTTGTCCTCTCATTTTCTCCTCCATTCCTCCTCCTCTTCCTCTGATGCTTTATTCTCTCTTATGTTCTTTAACCTTCCCTCTAATTTATTCCCCATTTCTCTCTGATACACCATTCTCCTCTTGTCATTATCTCGCCTCTTGCCCCCTCTGCTCTAATCTCTCCTCATCTCTTGACCTCTCGTCCCGCTGCTCTCGTCAGACACACCTGCACTAAAGGGAGCGTCTGATCTCTTCTCCTCCTCTCTCCTGTGTCCGTCTTCCACTCCCACCTCCCTTTCCTGAACATGCCAAGTTTTCCCACGAGCTAATAACAAACAATTGCTTCGATCCCTCGCTCTCTGCTGAATGCTGCAGCTCATCAGACGAGGCTTTGTTAATGTATATGAGCATTAAGAGTGGAGTTGATGTGAGCAGAGCAGGCAGTTTAATGACTTCCACATCACACAGCATCACAATCGGAGCTGTACTCATCTCGCTTCAGTGTGCCATACCGTCCTCGTGTTACCCATCTGCATGCCTGTCATAAACCCTCAATTACTTTTCATGTTCGTTTCTTACTCATTTTACTGAACACTGAAGGCCTTTACACACCAGGGCTGTTTTTTTAATGCAATTAATGTGAACTTCAATATATTTTGTTGTTTTTTGTCATGAGTACTTTCACAAATGCAACATAATATATTTATATTTTTTATTTTTCTTGTGCATCAATCAACCACATTGTGCAGAACAGACATGTTAAAAACGCACACTATAGTCTAGAGACGACAAACTTTATTACTCCTTTCAACCTTGACATACCAGATTCACTCCATCCCTTTCAAAATAAAAGCCCTAGACATATATTCAGCTGAACTGTTTACCAGAGGGAACTCAAATTCAGTTCAATTCAGAAATTTGCTAAAAGTAAACTCAAATAAAATAGCTTTACAGCAGCTGAAACTTTACGACGACTTACATCAGACAGACGCTGCTCTGGGTCAATAAGCAGGACTGAACTATAAACCTGGGGTTGTAAATCTAAGCACATAGTACAAGCAAGCATTTCAATTGTCCTAGAAACACTGTAGTTGGGTGGCGTTGGAGGATGTGGACAGGTTGTTTGTATTTTATCAAGATTCCAAAAAAGTTTGCTGTAGTGCCCCAACAAGAGTCAACTGCATCTCTCTTTTAAGTGGGCTGCCAGTAACAATTTGTATAAAGGCAATTAAAAATTACTTTGATCAAATAGGTCAAATTTGGTCAAATCCACTTGCGCTGCTTCGCAAGTGAAAAAACATTAACGTTGAGTCCTGAGAAGGATTTTGGATGTTGGTCATCTACATGCATGTTAAACAAATTCTGAAAATTTGCATCGCTGCCGGTGGGAATAATTTAGATCAGGGATGCACCGAGTTATTGGCCTTGTTGACTGCAACCGGCCTATTGACAAAGAACAAGTTGTGTTGGTTATTTGCAGTCAGAGTCAACCGAAGTTGTATTCCCAGCTGCAGATTTTGGAGAAGAACACGACTTTGGCATGACACAAGAGTGAAACGGGCGACGTGCATGTCTGTGATTTGAAGATTTCTTTGACTTGCTCACACCAAAAAAGCAATAAATAACAAACAAAAAAGAGTTTCAGCAGTGGCCAAATAGTTATTTTTAACACCAGTTTCGGTATTTCACAACCACATGCAAATATTCCCAGGCAGGTATTTTGCATAATGCTGTTATTTATTCATCACGCCTCAGGTGTGTCAAGGCCTTAACTAACGACAGCGTTGTATCATGTTCACTTTGTCTTTTGTTTAACTGCATGGATGTGTGTGTGTGTGTGTGTGTGTGTGTGTGTGTGTGTGTGTGCATGGTGTGTATGTGGACGATCACATGTGCGTTTCTGTCATATTGTCATCCATCCATGTGTTTTTGTGTTTGTTGACCATCCGTTGTGTGTTTCAGTTCCACCGCATGATGTAAAGCGCATGGCATGGAACAGCACAGGCAACAGCTCCTGCCCTGACTCTGAGCTCTCACAGTCCTCCATGCCTGCCGCTCCACTAGGGAGCAACACTGTCGCTGCTATAAGCAACACTAAGCAGAGTAAGAACACAGTCTTGACTAACTCATCTGAGCTTTCCTTTGCCATGTCTACTCACCTGAAACTTGTCGCACACTTAAACATTGCATCTCTGAAAAGTCAGTTTTCTCAGGAATGAAGAAAACGGCCTTCAGATAACATCCGTCATTTCGAGTCATTTGGTCAGGTGTTTAATCTTTAGAATCACATGAAAAGTTTCTCCTGTTTAAGACTTGAATGAGGAAAATAACTCCACCTGTATTAGATCATTTACAGTTGGTTTGATACAGTTAACATAGATTGCCTCCAAAATAATCACTTGTTCAAATGACTTGTGAAAGAATAAACTGGTGTGATTCTTCACCTATTTCTTATGGTTCCATCAAAAGACCAAAACCAGCATCTGTCTGTGATACGTCGCAACAATTAAGATCCTAAAAGTGGGTCACAGATTATAGAATTCTTGTAATGTCCAAAAAAACAGCCAGGCATGATAGTTTTTATAATATTTTTTGCATAATAATGTTAAGTATTGTTTAATAAAGCTTTATGTTTCAAAAGGTAGCTCTCTGGGTACATTTGCAGAGTGATTAAAAAATTGGTGCACAATCCACAAAAAAAGGTCTATTTTCATTTCAGCTAAAAAAAAGACTATATTGAGCGCCATATCTGTTATCGATGAATTTTCCCCCACTTAAATTCTTCAGTCAGTCTCAAAAATCCCATATCGGTCGGGTTTTAATAGTAACGCACCTTAAAATGCACTAGCTTTATAAAATTCAGAATTGAACAACCCAACAGCTGCTAGCATTATCAGTAACTAGTCAGCAACCCCTGTGATTTTTTTATTCATGTGGAATTAACCACTAATCAAGGCTGATGTCGTTCATTTTTTCCAGAAAATTCAAAAGTCTGTCTTTTCACTCGTTCAGACTAAAACCTGCTCAACAGCATTCTCGAAAGTCTCGCCAGAGTAGTTAAGAAGAAAGGTGAAACGCAGCAAAAGTTAGGCTACATCCACACTAATACATTATAATTTCAAATTGCATGAGTGTGAATGAAACTTGAGTAATTGGTGCTTTTATTGGGGACGGATTAATGCATATTTGGTGCTCTATTGACCATTAAAGGCAGCAGTTCATTTGTCAAAATAGTCAACAGTGCACTTTTTTGCACAATTTTAATAGTTTTTGAAAATCTGTAGCTCTCTGTGGTCTTGTGGTTTTGGTCTTTTGATGGAATGTGCTGACAAGAAGAAATCTAAAGAAATATCACCTATTTTAAGAGAGCTTTTTGTCAAAGGGCCAGTTATGTTGTGTTGAAACTTTTCACGTGGTTTCGCTGATTTATTAAAATGTGAGACCGTTACTAAGGCATGGTATTACTACTTTCTAATATTGATAAACAGAAGTTTTAAGGGTCATTTTCCAACACTGTGGTGCATTTTCTCTTTTGACATGATTAACTGTCTTATGTGTTATTATTATTGAGTGGACCTGGTCAGAGGCAGCTGTAAATATAACACAATATAAATATATATCGAAGCTTTAAGTTTTTGAGGAAAAAGAATGTTTGAGGAAAGTAAAAGTTGTAAAAGTTTATGTTTGAAGCTTAACTCAAGGTCTATTCAGACTCTTCCTGAACCTTTTGACCACACCTCAGTAGACCGACTCATTAGACTCAGTAGACTCATCATTTAAATACATTTTATTTTCAATTACAGTTTTTGCTTTAAACTTTTAGCGTGCTGCTTTCGTTTTAGTTAGAAACCCAGCACACACTTTTCCTTTACATCAGTGCATTTTGCCCGGTTATTATAGTTAGTTATATTCAGTTTGTTAAAATATATTTATATTTTTTTTATTTCATTATTTATATATTGAATATTCATGATTAGTCATTTTCAGTAGGTTGTGGAAGTGCACTAATGTTGCAACAAAAATTTTTTTTATCAAATTTTTATATTTATTTAAATCAAATCTATATTTATTTATACATTACTTTATTTTAATTTTTTTTACATGTATTTATGAGATTTTTTTAAGTTAAATTATATTTATAGTTCAAGAACACTTTCAAAAAACAAGTTGTTTTTTGTTTTTAACGTTTAATAAATGAATAATATTTCAAAAGTCAATGACTAATATTGTTTTGTTTTTGTATTTGACCACAATATTAACCAAAACTAATTGGGATTTTAATTTTTGCCATAATAGAAAAAGCCCTTTGTGAAAGTATTTCGATAACAGTTAATGATGAAAGGAGAAAACTCTGGTACAAACCTAATACCGAAGAAGAAATAAAACCAAAATGCATCAGAATTAGAGTGTATATTTACAAAAAAAAGTTGAGAGTCTTTGTGGTCACACTGAGTCTGTGGTGTTTACAAGCAGGATTGTTTGTTGTTTTGGTGGCAGAGTGTGCTGACACAGCACAGAGCAGTGTCTAGTCAGTTTCTGTGTGGTACAGAAGGTGAGAAGCAGAGCGACAGACAGTGATGAGGTCGAGCTGCAGTTAGGGAGCCGCTTCGGACCGAGTGATGAGGTTAAAGAGGAGCGTGGAGCTGTAGCCGCACGCCAGAGAGCCTGAAGGGAAGGCAGGAGCTGCAAGTGATGAGAGAAAATGTCATCAACCAATACCACCACATGGTTAATTGCTGTCTCACCTCCTGACTGGCTTCTCACCATTTACCACCTGTCTGTCTCTTTCTCTCTCGTTCTTTCTGCAGCTCGTAAACAGGAGATCATCAAGATAACGGAGCAGCTGATTGAAGCGATCAACAATGGAGATTTCGATGCCTACACGTGAGTAACGAACAGATGAGTCAGTGCAGTGAAATTTATGTAATGATCTCGCAGGATTCATTAGTCTTCTCAAGTTTCTCTGTTCTTTATGTCTCTGAGCTCTTTTCACCCACTCTAACTTTTCTCGCCCGTCTCCGTCTCTTCCTCATTGCTCTTTCTCAGGAGGATTTGTGATCCTGGACTCACCTCTTTCGAACCTGAGGCCCTGGGGAACCTGGTGGAGGGCATGGACTTCCACAAGTTCTACTTTGAAAACTGTGAGTCTCTCACACACACACACACACACACACACACACACACAAACACACACACACACACACACACACACACACAGAGTCGTTTATTTTAATCCTCAGAGAGTATCAGCCAGGTGAAGCTTCGGCTCAGGAAAGGATTGCCAGAAAGTGAATCTGTATATTGTTTTTCTTTTCTTTCTTTGGCTAAAGGGATAAAATAATAATAATAATAATAATAATAATAATGATAATAGTAATAATACATTTAATTTAAAAAAGGAAAACCGAAAACAACTACCATGTGATCTTATTTTTGTAAATATATTTTTATTATTTATATATTTAAATCAAATCTATATTTATTTATACATTATTTTAATTAATTTTTTCACATTTAATTATTGGATTTTTTTTCAGTTGAAGTATATTTTTAGTTATTTTTAGAGAATATCAGCCTGGAGAAGCTTCAATTCAGGAATTGATCTCCATAAAAGTGAATTTTTATATTTGACCAAACTGTGGAATATATGTTTAGTAAGAGTTTTCAGTAGTTTGTTGCAGGGCACTATGACTTATTTGATCTCATTTATTTTTATTAGAAAGTTATTTTACTTTATTATTTATGTATATAATATTCATGGTTAGTTATTTTCAGGAGGTTTATTATATAATAAATAATATAATAATTAATAAAAATGCACTAATATTACAGCAAAGTTGATCTTGTTTTTTATTGATATACATTTTTATTGTTTTTTTTTTAGCATTACAAAGAATCCTTCATCATCATAAGTGCCCTTACATTATCAGCAATTACAAATCATTAAATCAATACAAACAATACAATAAAGGGATAAAATTATAACTATAATACAAAATAATTAATAATAAATAAATAAAAACATCTTTTTAACCTTATTTATTTTTATCTTTTTTTTTTATTTATTTAAATCAAATCATTATTTTTACAGTGTATTCTATTTATTATTTTTTTACATTAAATTAGGGGATGCTTTTTTCAGTTTAATTATACCTATAGTTATATTGATATAGTAATATTTATAGAATAACAGGTGAAGCTTCGGTTCAAATAGGAACGCCAGAAAGCGCAGTCAGTTTTTTGGGGAAAAATCAGGAAAATGTTTTGTTTTTGGGTTGACAGCATCTGAAACGTCTCATTTGTAGTGAACTGATTAATCTGTCACATTCTTTGTTTATTAATCATTTGGTCTATAAAAGTTCACAGAGCCAATTCTTTAAAAGGCCTGTTTTGTATAAACAATAGTTATAACTTTAAAGAGATTCATTCATTGTCAACATAAAGCAGCAAATCTTCTCTCTAACTTATTGTCATTCTGGCATTCTTCCTTGAAGCCCAAGCAGTCAGGGCGTCTTCTGCTGCTGTCACATTTTACTCACTGTGGCCTCATTTTTCTCTGCAACATAGTCTAAGTCCTGCAGCTCTATGGAAACAGCACAGTCATGGCTAGATGAAGGGAGAACCCAAAAACATAAAAGAGCACATTTATAATGCCATAAATCATTTAATAAAGAAAAAATGCAAGCTGTAGTGAAAATCACAATTTAAAGCTTTTTGCTTTTTGTTTTGTTTTTTTTGTGACCGGAGAATTCATTTTTTTCTTTAATTTTAGATTAATATTCTGTTGTTCGTCTAATTGGAGGAAAAATGTGGAAAGAGACATTAGTAGAGCTGAAAAAAAGTAGTTAAGTGTTTAATATATTAATGCTCCAGCTCTCAAATGATAAGCAGCAGTTTCCCTTCATGAGCTTTTGGAGAGTCAAAAACATTGTGTTTTTCATTATATTCCTCCATTTAGCTCGAGCAGCCATTAGTCATTGTCTGGCATCTTTCTGTAATAATCATAATAATTCCATTCAAATACCTTTTAGATTTTTGACTTAAACTAAAGACACAAAAAAATACTGTTCAAACCGCCCAAATCATGCATTTTTCTGTTTATTTCTCTGCTTATTTTTCCCAGTACTGAGTAAGAACAGCAAGCCCGTGCACACCACTCTGCTCAACCCACACGTGCACCTGATCGGTGAGGATGCCGCGTGCATCGCCTACATCCGGCTCACACAGTTTGTGGACACCACGGGCCGCCCTCGGTCCAGCCAATCAGAGGAGACCAGGGTGTGGCATCGTCGAGAGGGCAAGTGGCTCAACGTTCACTTCCACTGCTCAGGAGCGCCGGCTGCACCACTACAGTGATCAGGTACTCACACCAAGGTTATAATAGTTCTGGATTTTTCATTAGTTTTAGTTTTAATTTCATTGTGATTTTTTGTTTTCAAATTCAGTTAGTTTTAATTAGTTTTTAGAGTGAGTTTGCTAGTTTTAATTCGTTTTTATTTTTTGGAAAATGCTTAGTTTTAGTTTAGTTTTTATTAGTTTTAGTTTTTTTTTGTAATGGGGTATCTGTTGGGTGCGAGATTCAAAAAGGCACAATAAATGTTGCCTTTATTTCAATGTTGCCTTTATTTGAGAAAGACGAAAACTAAAGACATTTTCACTTTAATTTTAGTTAGTTTTAGTTAGTTTTGTAACCACACAATACAGTTTAAGTTAGTTATCGTTTTTTTCAAAACTCGTTTTTATTTTTATTTCAGTTAACGAAAATGTTTTTTCAATTCTAGTTTCCGTTATTTCGTCAGTTTTCGTTACCTATAATAACCTTGACTCACTCACACACACACACATACACACACACACACACACACACACACACACAGCTCCACATTGAGATTATTTTAAAGACACAATTTGTAGAAATGAAGCGAGTAATTGTTGGTTCAGCAAAAAGAAAAGCCCAAAGTTACGTTTCTTTCCAATTACTTTGAACAGACACAAAGTCCTCTTGCTGGGCACTGAGGGAGCATTTTGTCCACTGGCAGAATTACTTTTATTGTAAGAATAAGGAACATTTCAAACACTTCTGTTTTTCAGTGCACGAACACTTTCCCAAAGCGTAATGGGTCACAACCAATGCTGGAATGTAACTAAGTACTTTTACTCAAGTTCTGTACTTCAGTATAATTTTGAGCTACTTTAAGTTATTTTCAGTCGGTTGCGGCTACAGAAAAGTTTATCTTGATTTTTTTATTCACATACATTTTAATTGTTTTTTTTTTAAGCATTACAAATAATATTTATCCTTTATCATCATGTGCCCTTACATTATCAGCAATTACAAAAAATTAAATAGCAATACAATAAAGGAATATAATAATAATAATAATAATAATAATAATAATAATAATACAAAATTAATAATAATAATAAAAAAACAGATTGTATTTGTAAGTATTTAAATTATTTATATAGAGAATCTTCATGGTCAGTTATTTTCAGTAGGTTGTGGCATTAATAATAATTCTTAATAATAATAATTAATAAAAATGCACCAATATTACAGCAAAGTTGATCTTGTTGTTTACTTACATAATTTCCTTTTAATTCATAACATTTCTTTGTGTTTCTTGTGCTCATTCCCTCCCTCTGTCTCTCCTCAGTGGTCCTGAGCCTCCAGTCTACTGGAGTGTGTGTTTTGGGGGGCAGTTTTTTTCAGCGAGCGTGTTTAAGAGGCACGTCCTCTGCGTGGATTGGCTAGTGCCAGGTGCCCGGCCGGGCGAGATCGCATCCCTCTCCACGATACCAACCAATCCTGTCCCCCCTTTGACCTGCTGGGGTCCGGCTGAACACAAGACACCGCCCCCAGGGGATGATGCATGCATCTGGCGCCTGATTGGAGGGCGAGTCTTTGCCCTCTATCCCTCCCCATGGCAGCCATCTTTTTTCTGCCCGTGCGAGATGAGACGTCCTGCGTGAGGAGAGGATTTACAGTTGAACTTGTGACAGTTTATGAGTATGAGTTATGAATATGCTGTGTAAATTATGACTAGATGTACCAGAAACCACCAAAACCCAACCAAGCATTTATATTCACTATCTAATAAGGGAGGAACAGAAGGGAGTGTTGAGATTAGCAGCTGAGATTTTGGACACATTTTTTGGCATTCTAGGGATAACCGGGTAGAAAATGAAATGTTGTGCTCGTTACCCGGACGTTGATGTAAAGATGTAGGGAGATTTTCCCCATATCTGAATTCTAGAGGGGGAAAAAAATCAAGTCGGCTCAGTCAGAGAACTTGATGACGAGAGAAACTTGATATCAAAAACATGAAGCACCAAAGTGTAGAACTTTAGGCTTTTTATGTGTTTATGTGTTTTCGTTTGTGTGCTTGTTTTCCGACCGAACGGAAACTCGTGTTGTTGTTGGGTTGGGCGGGGGGTGGGGGGAGGGGTGGGGCGTTTGATTTGAGTGTTTTTGTTGTGTTTTTAGCGTCCTGTTCCCTTTGCGTTCCTGTGAATAAGCGGAGCCTCTTTTTTTTTTTTTTTTTTTTCTTTTTTTCCGCTCTCCGTCTGACTGATCCGATACTATTATATTCAAGGCTCCTTTTTAAAGCAGCTGAGTTTTTAAAAAAGAGGGATTCTATTGTGCAAGTTTAAAGCTAACGTGTTAATAACGTTCTGTTGCCTGTATGCAGTGGAGGGAGAGAGCGGGACGGGAAAGGCGTCTGCGATTTGCATGTTTGCCCGCCGCCTCTCCCTCATTCGTCCCTCCCTAGCCTTCTCCTTTTTTCTCACTTATAAACCATTCCCCCCTTTTAACCCTCCCACTCCTTTTTCTCTGCTTTCTGCAAGGGCCTGGTTTGTTTATAATCACTGTGTAAATACAGTGTATGTATAGATATATGTAGAAAAGTGTAATATATGTACATGTATCTAAGAGACACTCATCCTGTGTATCTGGGAACCACCCCATGACCTCTGTGATTTAGTTTAGGAGCATTTTCCTCACTGATTTAAAAAAAAAAAAAAAAAAAAATCCTTAATTCTCCTTCCTTTTTAAAGTACTTCCGTAAAAAAAAATATATCGGTAGCTCTTGATTATTGACGACAAACACAAACGAGCACTCGTGTGGGCTGCCAGATCTAGTCCCGTGGCCGCAAGACTGTTTTTAGAGACGGGGATTAAAAAGGGAAAAAAAAAAAGAATTTGCCCAAAAAGAGTTTTTAAACACAAAGACCTTCATCATTGTGTCCTGATCCCACAATGCTGTGAGCCGTCTCTTCATATCATATGCACACACACACACACACGCACGCCTGGTGGTGTGTTTAGGCTTTGTAACATATCTGCACCACTGCTGTGTGACCACGGTGCCACCCTTGCTGTGCTGCTTAATTGTCTCCATCCATCCGCGACAGTCGTATCTGAAACCCTCCCCCCTTCTTTCCTTCCTTCCTTCCTTTCCTCCCCCCTTCCTCCGATATCTCCCTCCTCTCCTCCGTGTACCAACGAGTCCCTGCTCTTGAGATGTTTATTTGTACCTCTCTCTGTTGTTTCTCTGTTCCCGTGTTACTGGTTTGAGTTTTTTATGTTGTCGTCGCTGTTGCTGTTAACTTGTCGTTTGGTAATTTGCCGATCTGCCAAGCTGGAGTTCTGCACTCTCCCTCGCACACAGAAGAAGTAAAAAAAAAAATTTAAAAAAAGGGAAAAGAGGGAGGAAGTAAAGACAACACAAATTACAGATTGAGTGATCATAGATTGATCCGGACTAAATTATTTATTAATGTTATCTACCCTAGGTGGTTTTAAATCGTGCCTGCTCAGTTGAGAGGAAGCCAGAGAGAGAGAGAGAGAGAGAGAGAGTTGGTGTGGGTGTTCAGGTTTTTGTGACCTACACTGTTGAATCAGAGCGGGAGACCTAGTTATATGCATGTTTCAGTTACGCATTTCTACCATGTACCTACCTGAATAAGGATGGAGCCTAGTGTTAATATATGATATTTGCATCTTTTGAAATATCCTCCATCCAGAATGTTGAATAGGTGACATGAAAAATATATTTAAAAAAAAAAAAAGCAAAATTTTTAAAAAAAGGATTCAGGAGCCGTAGCTTGGTATGAGGCCCTCGATGTTAGCGTTTTCCCTGCGTTGTAATGATATACTATTGGGCTGCGCTTTCTCCCCCAGCCTTCACATGGATGCTGGAGTTTTTTTGCATGATCATGATGTACAATGAAATACAACCATGAATTGACGACTATCAAGTGTTTGTCTGAGTGTTAGTTGGTCTTCATCATAGCTTTGTTATTCTTCAAACTTGGATCTTGAAAGTATTTAATAAAAATACTATTTCAGCACTGGTTTATCTCTCTCGACTGGTTTATTTTCTTAACTGTTGTGCATGCGTGGGGGCATTTTGGCTTTTTATTTTTTTTTATCATTTTGGCTGTGATAATGCACATGGCATACATTTTGGCAAGGGTGTCAGATTTTCTTTTTTTTTTCCTTAAATTTTGGAAGTTGAATCTCAGCTCCTATAATCAGTCTGTTATAAACTGTATCCAAAATACAGACGCTCAGACTCTTAAGGACATAAATCTCCCCATTAAAAGGGACATTTAATTCCTAAAGGGGTCAAACATTTAATTATAGCCAGCCTACTTTTGAATGTGAGAATATTGAGAAGAAAATTGTAATTAAAATATAATTTTAAATGATTTTTTTTTGTAACAGTTTCATCTGATGTAAAGTATAACAGTGGGACACGGTTTATTGCATTTTCCTTTTGTTTTTCTTCATTTTACACGATTGTATGAAGATACAAAACATATCCTTATTAATATCAAGTTGATTTCAAGCATAATCTCAGCCCTTAAAAAACATTATATTTGGTTTTGAAACGTGTGCCGCAAACCTAAGTAAAAATTTTTTAAATGTATAATAACAATTATATAATAAATATATTTTAAAATAATGTATATTATATAGTTAAAAAATCTGCTTGGCATTCAGTTAACAGAAAATAATTTATAATTTTTCCTTTAAATTAAAAAAAAAAACTGGCATTGAAATAGCTAATATTCTGAAAATAAACTAATATTTAATAGGTGTGATCAGGACTGAGTGGTTAAAATATTTAAAAAAACAGATAGAGGTATATCATTTTATGGCCGTGTTTTTTACCTCGGACATGCAACGACATTTTCTAAATGAGTCACACGGCTGAAACACCTCTTCACGTCTGATTTAGTTGTTGTCGTCACATGGAAAGATTTTTTGTCTCCTCTCCAACAAATATCTTATTAGAAAGGCATCTGTTCTGGTAACGTGCTCCATCCATCCGCAACCCAAACAACCTGCCAGGACAGTTTGTTTACCCTGGGTGCTATCTAATACCACGGTTTATGAACTGTCTCTCGCACTTGTCCGCTGCAACATACCTTTACTGTCTTGAACAAATTCATCCCTAAAAAAACGACGACATAAAAGGCCTTTTTTGGCCTGTGCATTTCTGATCAGTGCAGCCTGGATTTTGAGAGGAGTGAAATCACCAAATTTGGAGCGAATAGAGATATGCAACACACGTGTGTGATTATGCAACAGTGCAACATTGATTAGTCATGCTGAATATCTGCTCATGTAGTCCAGTGTTAGGGAATGAGTCTCAGGTGACATTTGGCATTAAGACACTGGCTGTTAAAGGAAGACGTGCACATAAAACTGGACCGTGTTTCTGTGGCTGGCTGGCTAACTGAACACCACCAGCTGGCACAATATTTGCCCTCCATACTTGTCTGTCACCACATAAAGTCTGATTAAGCCCTGCATAACGCTGCATATCCTCCAGGGCCATTAACATACACACAGGATAAAACAATCACTGCTGTCCGTTCAGCAGCTCGTGCATCGTCCCGTCTCACCACTTCAGCCTTTGTTCTGTCTTCCACTGCTCTTATTTTAGCTGTGAAGTGTTGAGTAATGCTGCAGCCTTATTTAAAAGGGTTTTGTGCTGTTATTTATGATGGTCCCAGTTATTTTAAGTCTGCGTGGTGTGTGTGTGTGTCCATGAGATGTAGGACAGCTCCCCCTGGTTCCTCTGCTTTCTGTGTGATTAATGAGGAGAGCTCAGCAGTTGGTTAACTTCGACACTCGCACTCACTTTCTCAAAGACACAAAAAAAGGGAGAAACTCTGGAGGGAATGTGTCTTGTTAGCTCTCTGACCTCCGACTCTTTGTGTCAAAAAAATTAGGGGAAAAGCTGACCCAGAACGAGTCTCCTGAATCTAAATTACCTTTGACTTTGTCGAGGCGTTAAAGGACAGGCTCCCTTGTTTTGTTTTGTTTCAACTCAGAACTTATACAAATTATTAAACCAATTATTTATAAGCAGAAATGGCTCCATCTGACCAGTAGCTTCTGTTGTCCTCCCTTGAAAATATATTTCTACAGGCCTACTGTAAATACAGTCAATTAGTCCTTTTCTCAACCTTGTGAAATGAGTTGTTTAAGTTCTATGTTTCTGTTCTAAAAAAGGAGGTTTATCATGTAAACTAGTATCCTATTGCACTGTTTGTGTGCAATCATGGTCATCCGAATTGTAAGATATAAGAAATAGCATTTTTAAATGAAGTCTGGGTGGAAAAACAATGAAGAGTTGTCTCAAAACAAACATAAGAGGTTACTTTTGTGTCTTTATTTTGCAGTTAAAAGTAGATTTTAGAGCAAAACTATTGACACTGCAATCAATAGATGTTTTAGTGGAAGTAAAATGTGTTTTTGCTATTTTGACTATTGGCCAGTTTCAATCAGAGGGAGCTTGGAAAAATCCACTGTTAGTGGACAGGAATACATGCACAGACTTTGACTTTCGGTTGTCCAATCCAGCTTAATTCTCAAAAATCAAACTAATAAGCTTTTCTCAAATTGTTGAACTATTCCTTTTAAGAGTTACTTAAAGACTTAAAGCTCTGGTCTCAAGTTAGGGATTATTTAGCAATGATTTACAGCATCAGGACCACTTAAGGGATTATTTATGTTTATAGTTTCATAAATATTTAACACATAGTACAAAATCAGCCAGTAAAGGACCCCTGAGCTGTAAAAGTGTCAGAAAAAGGTACAGTCAAGCTTTTTTTATTCCATAAAATGTGTGTAATTTATATCATCTTTGTTCAGTGATAAAATTAAACCAGATTTTTGTATTTATAGTCCAAACCATTGACAGGCCTCTTCATCTACAAAGTCTGAGAGTTTCGCAAGTCTTGGAGTCATCATTAGAGGTGAGTGTCTCAGTTTCCATCCACATATAAAACAACAGAGTTCAATGACCCTCCATTAATTCTGTGATATTTGTTTTGTCAAATGAGAGACAAATAATGGAGTGATTTAGGTCAGAATTTGAAACAAATCTGCATCAGGAAATGTCACAGTGGAGTTACTTTAATGATGAACAACATTCAAAAGGTTTTATTACAAGGTATAGTGATATAATAATATTTTTCAGTTTGTTTTTTGTACTTTTTACTCCACTACATTAAGATGGCAGCTTTAGCTATTTTTCAGGTCTATATTTACCATTAAAAACGCGATCGATTTAAAACAATTATGCATTGTCATAAATGAAAAACATAACTTAAGTACTTTTACTTGTAGCTGGGTGATTCCACAGTCAAGTTTATAGACTCCATATGTTTAAAAACATAAAAACAAAGCAAAGATCATAGGCTACATGATGATAGATATAACACAAGAACATACACAATAAAATATGTATTACATACATGTAATAAATATTTTATTGTGTATGTGAGAAATTACAATGAACATAATACTATAACAATATTATTGTTAGGGTTATCATTTTATAAACAGGAGTTATAAATCCAAACTGAGAGTTATTGAGGCCAATTCCATAACATGCACTTGTTTCTCATGATGTGTTTAAGGTCTGTATGTTATGTAAATATGTAACTGTATTCTGTGTTTGCTGCCTCTTGGCCAGGGCTCCCTTGAAAAAGAGTCTCTTAATCTCAATGGGATATTCCCTGGTTAAATAAAGGTTAAATAAAAAAATAAAAATAACAATAATATAAAAATTCTAGGATAAAGGTTCTCAAATATCGCGATACTCCTCTTTAAACAGCAGGTGGCGCTACCTTCTGTTGATTTCCCTTTTTGGACGTCATACATACGTCATCACGTCATCGTCTGAAGCAATCAAGGTGGAAAAACATGGCAGTCGCGCCAACTTGTTCTCTTTAGACGTTAATGGCACTATCTCGTGAAAGTTAGGGCTGTTGCCGCGTTGTTGTTTTTAGCGCAGAATCGCTTCTTGGACACTTGTGGAGCTTTTGAATCGCGTTGCGCCCATAGACTGTATATAAATTGCGCAGAGTCTGGAGGAATTAGAAGCCGCTCCGGCGGTGCAGCCGAGCAAGCGGCAACAGGTGAGGAGGTAACACATAGAAACGGTTAGCTAGTCACTGCTCGGCCTTTTCCACACGGAAAACAAAAAAACTTAGTCTCTTTCTGGGCGTTAACGCCTTTCTTTCCTCTACCAGCAAATTGTCAGAACACGGCCAAGGTGGAGCCAAAATGGCGGGTTTGTCTTGTCACGTCACGTCCAACGTCTGTGTGCCTGCCGCATTGAAGGTTTATCTTGCTAAAGGGACTTTTACTTTTATATTTAAATTTCTTTTATTTTCAGGAAAAACAGATGTGTTACAAAAGCACAAATTTAAAAGAAAAAAAATATATAAACATGTATACATATGCAACATTTTCTCCCACCCACTGCAATCCTCTTTCATGTCTGACACACTAATGCTGGACTAACACCAAACGATTTCCCCAGTCCCAGACTAAAAACTGAAAGTCTTTAGTAAATCTAGGAGTTTTACTGGAGTCACAGCGCTCCCGTCATCTCCATCGTTAAGTGTAAGGTAGTAATCTGCGCTGTTTCATATCAGTCTTTTCCTAGTCTTGGTTTGCGATCATATCAAACGTGTTTGATATGATCGCAAGTCGCAGTGACGTAACACAATCAACAACCAATAGATAAGCGGGGGAAAGGTCCCTGGTTTCAGACCGGGCAGTAAAACCACTTCGACAGGAAAAACTAACATCACAATAATGCTAGTAAGCTCAGTCCTAAATACAAATATAGTGATGTAATATATTTACGGCCACAAGCCGGATTTTGGGGGCGCTGTTTCTTAGTAAAGAGAACAGTAAGGAGACCCAGTTAAAATGTAATGTAGGCCTATACATTTAAGTAATAAATAATCGATAACTAATGAATGATTAACTAAATGAGAGTTGAAAGAGCTGATAAATATAACTATTCAATTAAACACATAATTAAATAGGGCATAAATGTATATCATGAATTAATTTATACATTTTCCTTTGCTTTATTCTTCCTCATATCTATTTTGTTTACTGTAAAATAGTCAACTTTTCATGTCAGAAAAACAGAAGACCTTTTTCAGCTTTGTGAGGGGGTATTTTTTGGCATCTATTCTTCTTTTTTATTGTTTTTGTTTTTTTCAACACAAACAACTGCACACACTAGAGCAGCTGGAGCCAAAAGCTGCTTCTACTCCATTTTGTAAGTTTTTACTTGGAGCAGGGCTGTCAAACTCAAATACACAATGGGCCAAAATTTAAAACTTGAATAAAATCGCGGGCCAACATTGAACAAATAAACCTTTTAATATATACCAAACATGCTTTGCTTTAACATTAAATATGGAACCAGCAACGCTTATAAACATACAGTATATAACTAACTAGTGCAGACATGCAAAATCAAATTTCAAATAAAAAACACATCAATGTCATTAATTTATTAAATAAAAATTAAATAAAAATCGTATGCCTCTTTTCTATTTGCATCCTTCTGATTCAAATATCAAAATAAAGTTTTTCAACAGGTTAATACATTTAAAAATAAAATAACAATAATAAATCTAGTATTAGCGGTAAATGCGGCGTATAATACCGGCGGGTCAGCTTTTATAGTACAATAATAATATAATAATTTGGTATTGCCTCTCGGGCCAAATAAAATTACACTGCGGGCCAAATTTGACACCCCTGACTTAGAGCATGATGAGGAAAAAAATTGCATGGTAGGTTAAAAATGCTAAAAGAATCTAGTTGTAGTCTTGTAAATAGTGACCCTGAAAGATTCACAGTCTTTGTAGAATCTCAGTCTGAGACTAGGCTGGGACTAAAAACTCTAAGCACTTGTCTTCAGATGTGAGTCCTGGAAGACTATCAGCTCACACCTGCTCACATCTAAAGACAAGTGCTTGCAGTGTGTGATCCTTCAGATATATTTCAAGCAGACGTGGCCAAAACATTACTGGTTTACCTTGCTAAGGGGACCCTTTTTTATTTATTTTTTTATACATGTTTACACATAAATGTACAGTAACTCCTCCGCTATATGGCAAACAGAGTCAAAGGGTTTGATTGTTTTTTTTTAAATTATTTTCTCTCCGGGTGTTAACCCTTATCTTGTGCCGTGAGACAAGTTCAGGAGATAATCTTGTTCTCATACTTAAATGTAATAATTGCTATTTAAACACGTGGTTAATGTTGTCAAGTGGTCGCAGGTTGTCTAGCTTGAGGCACAAAATGAGTTAGATGGAGGTGCCGTGGCTTGGCTGATCGACATCACTTGCACCTGCTGAAACCACCAACAATGACCCAGAAAGACTTTGGTAAAAATGACCCATATCACGGAGCGTTCAAAGGAAAAACCACGTAATTATACATACACGTGTGGTTTGCGGTTGTAAAAAAAAGGCTGCGGTTTTATTGAATTTAGGCTACAAAACCACTGATGGAGGTTAATTGTAAGGCTTTATAGAAGACAGTTTAAACACTAAATAAATGCTGGAAGTGAAGTGACTACTGGAAGTAGTACTGAAATCATATGAATACAGGTGTGCCTTGAGATTTTGGCTTGCACTTTGGTGTGCTTTTGGCACAAAAAGTTTGAAAACCACTGCTCTAAAGTAACCAGTTATTTAACGTTAGATGAATAAATAAATGAAATGGCCATGGTGGAGCCGAAATGGCAGGTTTGTTTAACGTCTTTGTGCCTATCAGTAGTGATCCTTCAGAAATGGTGTTTTGGGCGGACATGGCTAAAACATTTCTGGTTTACACATAAATGTACAGTTACTTTACTCAAGTACTGTAGTAGTAATGTTCAGGTACCACCATTTTATGCTTCTTTACTTTTACTCCACTAGTTACATTTCAGCAGAAAAAAAAACTTTTTTTTTCTCTACTACAGTTTTACAGCTTTACTTGAGTCATTCTGCCAAATCGGTGCCTTTTCCATGAAAAGTCTGTTTATCTGAAGAGATTTTATTCGTATTATTTATGTTTTAACTGCTTTGGGGGTTGTTGTTTTTTAAATTCAGTTGAAAATGTTTTAGTTCTTTTTAAGACGAAATATTGCAGTTTCATTTACAAAAAAGGGAATATACATTATATTGCATAGTTTTTACCCTAATGCAGAATTTAAAAATTCTCCAATTTGATAAAGAAAGTACTAATTATAAAATGAATCATTTTGCCTATAAATACATTGCTCTTACTTTTGTTACAGTCCTGCCACCCCTTATGATGATATGCTGCTGATCCATTTTCAGACAGATGTGACTTAACCCCTTTACAGGACTGACTGATACAATTATAATGTAAGTACTACTTTGTTCTATTTATAAGTATGGTACAAGGATATACACAGGCTTTCATTGATAAAATAAATGTATGAATATATATATATTTTTTTTAATAGATAGTGGTCAAAGTAACTAACTTTACTTAAATATTGAAGTACCACCAATTTCTGCAACTTTTACTCCACTGTATTTCAGCAGGAATTTTTGAATGTTGCTAGAATGAAAATAGACCTTTTCTATGTGGTCCAATATGATGCAAAAGTCATCAGAAGACTGCTTTCTTAAACAAATAACTTTATTAAAGAATGTTTAACATTATTATATATTTTACTGAAAATGTATACCATTGTCAATCAAATATCGAAATTATATATATATATATATATATATATATATATATATATATATATATATATATATATATATATATAATAAAATTGCTGACCATTTTAATCAAAAATATAATGACGGCCAATATTTCTAAATCCCCATAAGCACCGTTTTCTGCATTTTGTTCTGCAAAAATAAGTGTATGTGTTTAATGGGCCATAATATTTCGTAATATTTCTATGTTATTCCTCCTTTTACCTACTAACTTAACTTCAATACTTTAATTCCAATATCTGCACCTGCCTTACAGACATCTTCAACATATTTTCTGTCAGATTTTTAAATATTCAGCCATGTCCCAAAAGCAGAGTCATTTATGTTCATTATAAATCACTTATTCTACAGTTTTCAATAATAATTAGCCAATCCCCTGCAGCAGGGGTTTCCTCTGATCCGCTTTTTTTCAAACAAACAAAAGAAGAGATTAACACGACTCATGAGTGACTGAGAGCAGCAGCTAAGCAGATTTACTTTTTATTTCCATGGAGGCAAAACATCTTTAGTGAGAAATAATTGTACTCATACACAGTAAAGGCAGTATTCAGATCCTTTACTTAAGTAAAAGTACTAATAATATGCTGAGAAAATAATCTACTACAAGTAAAAGGCCTGCATTCAAAACAGTGCTTTTGTAAAAGCAAAATGTACTTAAAGAATGAAAAGTAAAAGTACTCATTGTGCATATGTGATGTTTTTGGATTAATATTAATGCTGCATTAACGTGTATGTTGCATTTTACTGCTGGATATGTAAATAAATAAAGTCAAATAAAGGTACTCATGTGCAGAGTTATTAATCTGCCACTAACAAGTTCATGTAAGAGCATTTTAAAGTTGCAGTTAATCAATGAGGAGTTACTTTGTAGATTTTCAGATTTGCGTGATATAATAAGTATATCACTTTCACACACAAAACAACAACTATATATCAAATAACTGTAGTGGAGTAAAAGTGCATGTCGTTGAAATTTTGTGGAGTAGAAATGTAAAGTATATCAAAATTGTATATAAGTAGAGCACAGGGGTAAAGGTACTCAGTTGCATTATACCACTGTTTAGTCTCTAATAAAATGCATATTATATTTGGTAATCTAAGAACAATTTTTCTCTTTGAAATGTAGTCAATCATGCATATAAAGTAGCATAAAATGGAAATACCTTAAGAATTGTACAAAAGGACAGTTTTATAGTAAAATAATTAGTTGCATTCCACCACAGCCCTGTTTTATATGTATTTAGGATTGGATAGTAACAGATGACACAGTAAATGTTCTTAGTTACATTCTAAAGCTGTATAAGAGAGAGCAGAGAGGCCACACCGACACTGAAGCAGTTCTCACCAGGTATATGTTTTAATACTCAACCATGATTCAGCACATTACACTGAGGAGCAGCTGACGGGTTTACACAGCTCCATCGCCGTCCAGCTGCAGACACACAGTATTTACATTTAACCTACAGGATCTGCATGGTAACACATCAATTCTCAGAGTAGTGATAAGATTGAGTTTATGTACAGGATTATAACAGGCATCGGACAGGTCCATGTTGGAGAAACAGCAGTTGCAGGTTACAAGATGCTTCACGACACAATGGTTTACAGTACATCAAAGCACAAGTCCGTACACATATAGCAACAGTATAAAAAGAACCATCAGGGCCGTGTTGTCCTTGTGAAAGTAGAGCAATGTCGCCATCTTCTGGTTGGATCGCACATCTGCTCAGAGCACAACAGAACAGACAACATTTAACTTGTTCGGCTATCTAATTCAGTCAAGAATGAATGCAGTAACACGTACTATCTAATCTCAGGAATAGTAGCTATCTATCCATCTATATCTATCTAGAGCCACCTGCTGGAATCAGTACAAAAAGATATTTTACGACCCGACAGTCAGCTTCCAATGGCTTTTGAAAGGAGAGAATTTTTCCTGTACAGTTTGAAAGGACCATACCACTGTTTTTGCTCTTCAACTACAACATATGTACACTTAAACGTGCAATAAGTCATTTTCTGCCAGTCAAAACAATAACAAATGACAGAGCAATGCTGTCATGGCTTCTCCTGGGTAGGACTCCTTTAGTTTTCACCGGGCGACATAATATCTGCAGAGGTGTTTCTCTATTGCTGCTGCTTACTTTCACATTTTGACGAAAAATCCTCATCCTGTTAGAATATACAAAACAAACAAACAACTAAGATTGTATAAACACTGATTTATGACTAAAATTACAGATTTCTCTGGGTTTTAAAATATATGGATTCATTTGAGATAATGTAGAGGTCTGGCTGTTTGTGCACTCAATTTAAAGAGTAATGGACTTGTATTTGATGTGTTTGGGGGTTGCAGATACTAACAAGTTGAATTAACTTTGAGGCGTAGTTGTAGGAAGTACTTATCCATAGTCAGTGTATACCAGACAGTAGCAGACAAGGAATTTCAGTAATATAATGCTGTAGATGGGGGCAGCAGCAAAATGTTGCATCTTGCTGTTGCCTGTTGGTACTCCTGTCTGCTTCCCCTCCATAATGCACTGACTGTAGATAAGAATCTCCATACAACTTTAGTTGTTTTTTTTTTTAAATATTCCACAGGTATACTAAGTATGTCATTTGCAATGAAAATAAATACACTAAAACATGAACAAACACTGGTATGGTCCTCAGTTAAATAGCTTAGTCGTGGGTCTAAACAGCACTTTCACCAGTAAAGGTATAAGACAACAGCCTGAAGAGACGAGCCCTGTTGGAAAAATGCAACATCACCCACATCTGAGTAGTGACATCTGATGCAGGAGTTTAGGTTTTGATCTACGTTAATATATCAATGATATTACAGTCAGCCTTTATTCTAGATGTTCTGGTGGTTAGTTTGTTGATTCTTGTTACTAAACACACAGAAGACGCACAATAATAAGTGAATTTTAGCATAGATTCTTGTGTGACCGGCTTAAAAATATCCCCAGAATATTTTTAACACTATTGTCCTTAAATACATGCCATGCTGATTTTTTTGATTTTCATTATCAGTGAAAGGCCCCGATCAGCATGCCAGGCTCAACCTAAACGTTGCCGACCCCATCACTCTGCCTCTCGACAGGCTGTAACTCACATGTAAAGCACCACGAATCACCCACACACTCCTGGCAGCTCGCTCAGGTCTGCCCACACTGCTGTACTCGTCCGACGACTAGCAACCGCAAACACAACACCGAGTTCAGATTGGAAATGAGCACAGAGACCTACGTTAGGAGCATCGTTCTTTTAAAGTTTACTTTTCGTCTTCCTTTAACTCTCCTCAGGCGGTCACATGGCACAGATGGTAAGCCAATGGCGCGGCCTCGATCAGACCAGAATTTGTGTGTTTGAGTCGGCAACCCCTACATGGTGTGTGCGGGTGCTTTTAGTGTGTGTTTTAACGTGCTGATTGGTGTGTGAATGATGAGTCTGTGTGTGTTTAATATCATTGATTTCATTCGTTTCTTGTTGGTCGTGCGTGTGTTTGCCGGGCACATGGTAATCTTCATCCTCGCCCTCGCCAGGTGTGTTTGCGTGTGCCTGGGGCTCCTCCGGATGTGCCCGTGTGTTGATGACCTCCTCGATCCAGCTCCTGAAGCGACTGACTCGAGTGTAGAGCGCGGGAGAGGAGGGGTCGGCACAGCCGTAACCCCCAGCAACGACCCCGGTGAGGACCCATCGGCCCGTCTCCCCCTGACACACCAGCCCGCCTCCAGAGTTGCCCTGACAGCTGTCGTCATGGAGTAGGCTGGTGTCTGGAGGACTGCCAGCACACAGCGTGCCGTGGCTGGAGAAGCTGTCGCCATATCGCTTCTTACATTGCCATGAGGACATCAGAGGGACCCAGGATGCAAGAACGGAGTCTACAAGAGAGGATGGACGAGATGATTAAAGGAGTGGCATGTCACAGATGCTGAAACAGGTCATTTGATTCATTATTCAAGTGACAGCGGAAACCTCTTATAGTGATCACGTCGGTCTGGTTCAAATTGATCAATGCAACCCCATTTCCCAAAATTTGGGATGCTGTGATAAGAACAGAATGCAGTGGTTTGCAAATCTTTTTCAGTCTACATTTAATGTTTAAACTGATAAACTGTACATATGTACTCATTCTGAATTTAATGCATTCTGTTTTATCAACGTTTACAGTGTCCCAACTCTTTGGAATCTGTTGTATTGAGTGATTTTTTTTTTAAGCAAATTACATTTATATAAAGAAATGAAACAGACAACTTCACTGTTTGCGGTCATTGACTGCTTATATGGTTTAAAAAGCTAGGGACAGAATAATTCCTGTACAAATGCTGTTTAAGTACTTTGCTTATAGTGATCAAGTAGTCCTAAGTGTTCATTTTGGGCCTTTCTATTTTAATTCTGTTTTTGTAGCCTAATCCTAACCCATCTGTTCTTTCACTCTTATCAGTTCAACATTAGCAGCCTACAGTTACTTTTCAGGTGTTACGTTTTTTTTAAATGCAATTGAAACCACCATCAAGCTGTGGCTTAGTAGAATATTTGCCCTGCTGATGTTACTGTTTTACTCTGTAGCCTAGTAAGCTAAACTTACTATATATAAAGTAGGCCCATTATACTGTGTAATATTGATGTAATAAATGTCAGGTAATCTGCATGAGAAATAAAGAAAAGGAAAACAAAATTGGTTACAAAAATCTGTTGTAGTTTTCTGTTTCCACTATAATACACTAGGTGTAGTGTATTTCAAATTATGCTATAGACTTCACAGCTTGTCGATGGTTTCACCACATTTCTACAACCTTAAGACTAAAAAAAGTTGGGACGCTGTTTAAAATGTGAAATAAAACACGTTTCCGAATTTGAACATTAAATATGTCATCTTTTTACTATATTCAATTAAATGCAGGTTGTAAAGGATTGGCAAATGTTTTAATTAGGTTTTTCAAAGTGTTCCAACTTTTTAGGAATCAGGGTTGTACATTTGTAAGGGGCCTGAAAATGAATTGTAAGCTACCAATGCTAAACTGGTGGCAGTTTGAAAACGCAGACAGGTTACAATGATGCAAATACAGTAGTTGGTCTTCCCCATATGTCATGTATGAAAGGTCCCAAAATAAACAGTCAGCAGACTACTTGATTACCATTATTAAGCAACAACACTAAATGCTAACATGCAGTTTAATATAATCCTCTGTTTTTTGTCAGCTAAACACCATACAGCTGATGGTCATTAACTAAAGCTTTATGAAAAATCTTCAAAAACATTTTCAAATGCATTTTTTTATGTTTTTTTTTTTTTTTACTATTACAGTACACTAGAGGAAAAAACCCATACCTGGTCCTGTCCAGCCAGCAGTGATCATTACAACACAGGAGGATGGAGTGCTCCCCCCTGATGTGTCTGCATCGGGAAGGCATGCTGCGTTGGTGTTGGGGTCAAAGGTCCCACAGTGACCCTTGGTGCTGGGTAGCTTCAACAAAGCCAGATCGTGACCTCCGCTCTGACCTTTGAACTTCCTGTGAACCACCACCTGCTCCGGGGTCAGAGTCTGCTCTGAGGCCCCGACACGCACCACGTACCTGGACGGATCGCTGCCAAACCTGCAGGAGGGAGGAGACGTACGTGAGGGAGTTGTACTCAACAGTGGTCCCACTAAAGATGCCTGACCTGATTCATAGTTCAGCTACCTGCTAACACAGTATGCAGACGTCAGGGCCCAGCAGGGGCTGATCAGGGTGCCGCTACAGAGAGGACCGCCTTCTTCTTCTTCTTCAGACTGAAGCCACACTGACACCTGCCACGGCCACGTGGTCCTGACAGGGAATGGAAAAGATCTCAATTAGTGTGAGTAACACTATCGCTAATCTTGTTTTTACTTGTTGGAGTACAACTTGTAAACTGTGAAGTTACGAACGTAAAAATAAAGTTCTTTGAATTGAACTTGTAAACTTATCCCAGTTTTCTAGAAGGCCCCTTGTCTATACACTATGACTATTTTGTAGAACCCCACAGATGTATCGTTGTAATTCTGTCTGAAATGTACCGCTTTGAAAATATTATATTATATGTAATGATGTTATTTAGCTATTTATTCTTTATTTTCTCAGTAAACACTTATATTTGAGGAAGTAACTAATATTGAACATTGTTGTCAGCCAATTCTATAAGTTTATTAAATAGCGTTACACAATCCATGTAAAAAAAGGTCTATTTTCATTCCAGCATCGGCCACTATATCTATTATCGATTATTTTTCACCCTCTAAAATCTGTCGGGC
This sequence comes from Centropristis striata, assembly GCF_030273125.1. Lineage (NCBI taxonomy): Eukaryota > Metazoa > Chordata > Actinopteri > Perciformes > Serranidae > Centropristis > Centropristis striata. The sequence goes on from NC_081537.1 coordinate 19,840,017, forward strand.
TCTACTATTGTGTGAGATGCTGTACTATGATTAAATTTAACACTTGCTATTTTTAATATTTACAGTCACCAGGACAAAGCCATAGTTTTGGCCATATTGTACCAACATCTCAGGTGCTGAATCCTACCTGAGCATGTTTTCCTCGCCCTGGTTCCTTTTCCTGTCCTCCTCCACCAGCTTCCTCAGCCCACAGCTCAGCTCTTGAGGCTTGGCCTGCACTGCTGACTCCCGCGGCGTGACGTCACACCTCACCCCTGCATCCACCCTGCGCCTGCAGCCCTGGATGCTCTGGCCCAGAGAGGGACACTCTCCCAGGAACTCCTCCTTGCCTGTACATCTCACCTGGTCCAGGTGGATGGGCCCTTTCCCCTGACCGAACCCTCCAGCTGCGACAGCTCCGCCACTGAAGAGAGGGAAGGGGGAGAAAATGTGATTCTTTGAGCATTTTTGTTTTACAAGTGTTACTCTCCGTCTCTTCCATGCATAGAAATATTAACCTGTGTCCAAGCTGTCTGCACACCACGGCTGCATTCAGGTTGTTCCAGCCTGAGTCACAAATACTTCCCCAGTCACCATGGAGATACACCTCGACTCGACCCTCCTTTCTGCTGCTGCCACCCACTAGACGCACCAGGGGACCTGACAGGAAGAAAACACACGCTTCCAATTCATATTCATGTCAGTGCACCTACTCACTGAGAGCGAGTTATATGTCCAGTGACGGTGTTAAATGTCATCTGCAGCCTGGTGCCTCTTTATTCAGCCTCTATTCTCATTCTAATGGACTGTGTGTCTACAGGAGGTGCAGTAAACACGTCTTTATTCTCTCTGCTGTCAACACGTGGCATTTAAACTCACACTGAGGTAACGATACAGCACTTGATAAATAGATTAGGTAGAAACTTCTTGTATTTATCATTGCTATGATTCATTTTGTCTTAAATTGAGTCTGATGCAATTTCTGCAATAAAGTAACGCAAACAGCTCACAGCCTGGCACGACACCATCGCTCTGCAGGGACACTTTTGCTACAAAATTAATTGCAGTTGCACAGTCACCAATCTTCTGCAGTGCAGTGAAATGATCCTGTTGTTTTTGCTGGTTTCTTTCTGCCTTCCTTTGTTCTTTGTTTTGTAGCTACAACAGCTTACCAAATTTGAAAAAAACTCACAAAAAATTACACAGCGCTATGGTGTGCTTTCAAAGTCGGGGCTAGTTCTAATTGTGGCACAGCAAGGTTCAATTTATTTATATAGAGGTTATTTCAAAGTGCTATACAGAGACATAATGAAATCTCTTAAAAATGTACAACTCAGTAAAATATTGAGAAAACTGTTAAATTAATGAAGCTGTGAGAAAATAGTTAATTTACAAAGACAGATAAAAGCTATTAACATGATTTATGCAAATATATATATTTCCTGCTTTGCAAATTAACCTTTTGCCTTGTTGCACCATGAGACTTTACTTCAATTTATTTTTATCTATATAGACTGAGCTAAAATGTGTTAATTTGCCTAAATAACAGTAAATAATTTAGGAGGCAGGCTTCAGGACTCCATGATAAAGCAGTAACAGTGTACATGCAGGCCTCTCACCTGTGGAATGTGCGATGACCGGCACTTCATTGGTTTCTGGGCTGGATCGGCTCCTGCAGCGGACACCGACATCCTCACTGTGGGAGCAGTCGGTCCGGCCCCAGATCCCGTGTGAGCAGTCCAGCAGGGAGGTCTCGGATCCCTCACAGTGAACGTCATCCAGGAGGATCAGACCGACGCCCTCACCAAACATCCCGTCTGATACAACCTCAGCGTGACCCCTGAAGGCGGAGAGGTCAGTCTTTACCCTGTTTGTACTGTGGACACCAACTCAAAGATGTCTGTTCTTCTAGTTTTCCCTTATTGAGAATTTGAACTTTAAGTATGCAAAACAATGCACAGATACTCAGAATTGCACGTTAAAATAGTTTTGTTCAAATGATTCAGAGTTACACAACAAATGTCTTATCAGAGTTAATCTGATCAAAACATATTGACCGACTAAAAGGTAAAATTCATCAGATCAATCAATAATTATCGATTGCCTGATTTCTTTTTTTCAGATTACAGATCAATAAATGCAATGTCAATGATGTAATTATAAATTGGAGTAACAGAACTTTAGTAATACCACATGAGCTTTTTCAGGAAAGCAGAATAGTTAACATTGTGCAGGGAAGATGTATTAAAATAATTTCGTTTTTTTTTTTTTTTTTAAATCAATTGACTTATACTTTTTAGTCATGCAAATATATATTTATTTTAGCTTTTACTTTTTGTAAGTAAATTACATTTGGGGCATCATCCAACAAACAAGAAAGAAATAGTTGTGACTACCTGAGCTACATGTTTTATTTTCTATGTGAGGAAATTTGGAATGTGTGTGTTTGTATGAAAGGCAGTGGCGGACTCAGGGGGGGGGCAGGAGGGGCGACCACCCCCCCCTCATGCCTCCGTGGTTGAAAAAGTGCCCTCTAGAGTGGTGAAAACGAGAAGAAGTGCCTTATTGGCTGCCCTTTACACGTGCAAAAAATTATTTGGTGCCCTCTAGGGTGCCCCTTCATACAATAAATGATGATGGTGTGCCCTCTAGTGCAAGAAAATTCAATAACGTGCCTTAACGAGTGCCCTTCTAGAGCCCTTTTCCTGTTTGGTGCCTCCGTGGTTGAAAAAGCGCGCGAAAGTGCCCTCTAGAGTGGTGAAAATGAGAGAACGTGCCTTATTGGCTGTCCTTTACACATGAAAAAACTTATTGATTGCTCTCTAGGGTGCCCCTTTATACAATAAATTATGATGATGTGCCCTCTAGAGATTCTATAATATGGTATGACCCAACTGTGAATAATGTTATGTGAGATGTTTGCTCTCATTTAGCTCTCAAAGTGCACAAAATAGATGCATTTTACTTAAAAATGTACAAATTTTCTCCCGGGGGGGCATGCCCGTTCGATTTGATACTTTTAAATGACAATACCATATCATTAATTACTTTGATCTGGATCTTACTGCTAATATTTCATCATACATGATGCATCATAGCTTTTTGCGTGCTGGTGGGCCCATGTTGTGCAGAATGTGCCCTTTTATTTTTTCGCCCCTGCCCTTCTAACAGTCTGAGTCCGCCACTGATGAAAGGTGATCATTTTTAAACATGGAAAAAGATTAATTGGTGTTAAGGGATACATCCGTACCTGTAGCCCAGCTGTCTGCACACCACCTCTGCATGCCGCTGGGTCCAGTGGTCGTCACACACCGTCCCCCAGTCCCCGTTGTGGAAAACTTCAACCCGACCCTCCCAGGGACTGTCTCCACCGACCAGGCGCACCACTCCGTCTGAAACAGATTCATATTGTGGCTTTTATTAACAATGTGATTAAAGGCAGATACACTTGACTTGACTCCAATGAAAATCCTTTATGCAACCATGGGGAAAGATTAACTTTTATAGATGCTTACATTAATATATAATTTTCACATTAAATATTAATCTTATATTTGATGAATAGTAGCTGTTACTTCATGCCAGTAGATATGTGACTCCTCAGTTCCCATAAATCCTGTTTGTCCCAAAGAGGATGTTGCTTCTTCACGCAGTAATGATTTATTGATGTTCAGAGGCTATAAATAGCAGCTTGAAGCCTGCCTGTGTGTGTGTGTGTACCTGTATAAGGGCTGCAGGAGACCCCAGCATCCTCCATGTGGTCACAGTTGTGCTGCTCCCAGTCACCATGGGGGCACTGATCCAGGAAGAGCTCGTTTCCTGTGCACTTCACAGCATCCAGCAGGATCGGGCCCGAACCCTGACCGAAATGAGCCCACGACCAGGCCTTCGCCACACCCCTGCAACACACACACAAAATCTGTGTAAACATTGTGTCCACTCTTCCTTTTTAACAGGTATATCCTGTAAGGTTGTCCTACGATGTAAGGGATCCTCCAGCTGAAGAGAAGGGTCAAACACAATAGAAATGTCATAGTAGAGTATGTCAGCAAAACATAAAAAATCATAGAATAGTGTCATAAAAATATTTAAAACATTTCATAAAATAGAACATCAGAAAACCATGAGGCTTCTAAGGTACAGAAGCATATAGAATATGATTTAAATCATCCAAATAAATAATGAATAGCTCCTACAAGGATGTTTTTGCACTGATGTAGTGATTATTTATTGATGCTAAAATGTTACAAAAAGCACTATAAAAACTGTTCGCCCATGTATTTCTGTTGAATCTGAAAATAAAAGCACAGCGAAGAGCAGAAAATTAAAGTTCAAGTGACGGTGACATTCAAAAAAATATATGTGTACATAAACAAGGTCTAATCCTTAGTGAGTTCATTGTCCAGCTATCTCTTTTTATGTGAAAAAAGCTTTTTTTTTTTTGTGATAAAAAAAATCCTTCTTTGTCTTCCTGTTTAGCGTTAAAAAAATGTTTTATGGCTCATCTTGAGGGGCATATTTATCTAAAACTACAGCTGACTGTTCACTCATAGTAGAAAATATCATAGTAGGACCAGATTTGGATCTCTTCTGGCAAAAAACTTGAAAAGAAGTGTAAATGTTTGACACACATACCTAACACAGACAAAAAAAGAATTCTATCCAGGTGGGAGAAAACAAATCACTTCATTTTGTCTGCAGCTGAGTGAGAACCTGTGCGTCAGCATCAGAACATCTATTATTCAGAAGCACAAACACAGCTGGTGAGATGTCCCACTGCGTTAGAGGAGATGAAATGCAACCTAATGCTGAACATGGAGGGAGTTATTCCTCTTCACAGCTATGGCTTCATCGCTCGTTTGACACTCAGAGTTGTCTGGGATGTTCCGCCTCCTCTGCAGGGAGTACGCTCTGTGAGGAGGGAAACACCTGCACAGACTCAAACATGATCCACCTCAACCAGGGACTTTTCTGCAGCTTTTTGAGTGAGAAAACTTTGATCCACACAACAGACGTGTACCAGTGTCTGTCAGTTCACTAATGGTTATTGACTCAAGAGCTAATATGTACAACACACTATAATTAAGTCATTTTTAGCATTTTATGGCACTTTAAAATTTGACCATTTTTGACAAAAATTTCAACATGCTATAGTATGACAAAAAATTTTGGACATCCCATTATATTGTGTTTTTCAGTAATATATGGACAAACTACGCTTTGATATGTATCAACAGACTGTAAGAAAGTCATTTTTAGGCATTTTCAAATTTGACCATTTTTGACAAAAATCGATATGCTATATATATATACTATAATAAAGTAAATTTTACCATTTTTAGGCATTTTAAAATTTCACAATTTTTGACAAAAAAACAACATTCTCTTTTCTTTTTACATTTCTCAAATCTTTTTCTGGGCTCAGAAATCATTTTTCTGTCATTTCTGGTCATATTATGCTGTAACTTGGTGTGAAGGTTTGATACATTTTTGATGTACGCACCCAAAACCGAGCTGTCTGCACACCACCTCTGCATCTCTGTCGTCCCACTGGTCGTCACAGACGGAGCCCCACCTTCCTGCATGAAACACCTCCACTCGACCTTCAAAGTCTTCCTCGCCTCCGACCAATCGCAGCGGAGGTCCGCTTCCTGAGAGAGGACGTAGAGATAAATGTAGGTCAAACAGCATCAGTCTCCCTCACAATCCCTTAACTCTTCTTTCTCCCCCAGGTATTTATAAAATAAGGAGGTTTCTCAGGAGTTTAGAGAACAGAAGGGCTCGCCGTGCAATCACTGAAAATACAGAACACTCCAAAATGTCAAAAGTTTTTTAAACCAAATCACAGCATGGATTTTTCTGTATTGTTTCAATGGTCTTGGTGTGTTGATGTAATCTTCTGGAGGCTTGTTCAGCACCAAATGTTCGAAACAAATGGTATCAACTCAAAAAACAGCTTACGGGACATGGTTGATCTGAAAATGGCCTTCAGAAAGCCAAACATTAATGTTCTGAACCGTAATAGGTTAAATTAACACGATGTATAAAAATAGAAAAAAAAAACCCTTTCTGATAAATCTCTCTCTGTGTCTCTCAGGTGTGTGTGTGTGTGTGTGTGTGTATATATTCAGGTGTGGTTGCACTGACACTGTGGAAGTCATACTGACCTTCTGGCGGCGCACACACCACTGCCGCCTCGTTTCCATGGCTACAGTCACCGGTGACGAACGTCCTGCTCCGACACTTACTCAGAGCGTTCTCGTCCCCGTGGCAGCCCAGGCGCTCGTAGTGGAAGAGGCCGGAGCCCGAGCCAAACTGCGAGTGCTGCAGGGCCGTGCCTATGTCTCTGTGAAAACAAGAAGGAGAGCAAATATATCACAGCTGTAAGACCCCAACACTGAATGAGCAGTGGTAGAAGAAGGATTCAGATCACTCCACTACAAGTAAAAGTTCTGCATTCAAAACGTACTGAAGTAAAAGTACAAAAGTATCAGCATCAAAATGTACTTAAATAAAAGTAAAAGAACTTGTTATGCAGAATGGCCTCCACTCAACTCTTATATATATTCCAAATATATTATTGAATTGTTATTATTATTGATGCATTTATGTAAGCAGCATTTTTTTTTTAAAGATGGGGCTCATTTTAACTACTTAATATACTTTTATGAGTTTAAATTGAAAAGAAAAAGTCTAATCACTTTAAATTTATCATGTTTTTCATGTTAAATTTTGACCGGAAAACTAACTAAAACTGGCATCTAAATGTAGTGGGGTAACAAGTGCAATGTTCGCCTCTAAAATGTAGTGAAGTAGAAAAATAAAGTTACATAAAATGGAAATACTTTAAAGTACAAGAACCTCAAAATTGTACCACTGTGAATGAAGAGTGTGGTGTGTTGTTCTTACCCCAGGCCCAGCTGCCTGCAGATCACGCTGGCGTCTCTGTCGGACCAGTGGGAGTCACACACCGCCCCCCACTGGCCGTTCAGGTAGACCTCGACACGCCCACTGCCAGAAGACGAGCTGCCAACCAGACGTGCTGCACCTAAAACACCAGTAAGAATCGAGACGGTTTAGTGTTTAACAGTTGTATTACAATTCCATAATATATAATTAGTTGGAGCTGCATTTATTGATTTTTTGGCCACTTGGGGGCAGCAGAACAAGCTGTAAACACAACATGACAGATCATTAAACTGTTATGGTGAAATTGGTCTAACTTCACATAGACCAGACACATTAGTCTTCATTTGTAGGTGTGTTTCAGGTGACATGATGAATCTGACGCCTCAACAGGAAAAAGCCCTTTACCCATGGACACTAATGCACTTTTCTTCTGCTGCTAACTATCATGTTTTTAATGTGTCAGCTCTCTTACTTAACTGTGCGTCTGGAATGTTTTAATTATTTTTCAGAGATAGACAATAAATATGTCCAGTCTCCTCTGACCGATCGGTGCAGTGTTTTAACTCCAAATTCAGTATTAGCTCGATTGGAACCTCGACTGAAGTGGTACCAAAAAAAGCACCAGGTGTTATCTACTATCTTTGACTATCTACAAATTATACTAATGGAAAACTTAAAAGTTGAGTAGGGCCAGGTGGTGGAAATGTGGCATAAGTTAAACTTTCACTCTTCTTCCAGCTCTGTTTTGTTCTGTATTAAATCCTGAGGGAAATATCTGTCTCTTCAGCTGCTAAATGCTGCACTTTGTTCACCAGCTAGTTGACAACTACGTATGTCTGACACTGTTTGGTGCTGAGCAAAATTTTTTTTTTTTTGCTGAAAACAGCTTCTTGCTGCCAGAACCGAGGTTGATGAGAACAGAGTTTGTGGGCCAGAAAACCAGAAACAATTATCAAAATACACTTTGAAGGGCTGGAGGGAAGTCCAGAGGCAGGCGATATTTCTCTTTCTCCGTTTGTCACTATGAACCCTGTCACACTACACAAGGACATTTAATTAATTGCTAATAAGATTTACCACGATGGTGAGCCATTTGAACTCATTTTAGAGGTCAGCAGAAATAAGAAATGTACATCACATAGGAAAACAAGAAATTTGATCAAAAAAGTTTTTTTCTTTCTTACTCTCATAACCCTTTAGATTAATTGGGTCAAGACCCTGAAGACAAATTAATCAATAATTGCATCATCAGTTATTTCCATGTAATGCTGCTGTGATTAATTTCCCCAAGTAGTGGAAATGTTACACAGAAATGAAATTGGTTTAATTGATGGAGAAGCATTGGAGTTCTTTAATGGTACATTTTTTTCTATATTTTACTCATCTTTAATAATCCCTTTGTTATTTATGTATCCGATTTGCTCTAAACTTTGTCCTAAAGAGGTTGATTGTTATAATAAAGGCTGTTGATCAGTGATGTTGTGGTGATCCGTGGTCGTACCCTGGTGGCAGTCGCAGTAGGCCCAGCCGATGGCTCCAGAGTTTTGTCTGAAGAAGCACCAGGGGTTGGACTCCCGGTCCGGGTTCCTGCAGTAGCTGTGGTCACCCAGCCCTCGGCCCGGGTACTGCATCACGTAGTCTGGAAACTCTGTCCACTTCAGACAGGGGGCGCCAGAGTCTGTCTGAGACACGGTGCCGTTGTAGTATCCCAACTCTGTGAATCCCTCAGAGCAGGACAGAGGCACTGCACAAAGAGAAGGAGGGAGGGGAGGGGAGAGAGAGAGTGAATAAGTGTTGAGGAAGATGGGAGAATAAGATGTTTTGGATGAAAGGAGGAGGATTTGGGTCAGAGAGGACAATGTGAATAAAAGAGGGGAAAGTTTGATAGAAGATCGAGGAGGAAAAGATGAGGGGAATTGCTCTTATTCAGCTCACATTATCCCCATGTCTGTATTTTATCTGAGCATAAAGGCTTACATAGATGACTCTCATACACTGTCCACTGCCCCAGCAGGATCCCCACTAATGCATTTACCCCCTCTGATCCACACTGAACTGGTGAAATTCCCATAACCTTAAAGCAGCCTTTAACTCAACATGGTGGTGATCTGACACAGTAATCTTCTACGAGAAGCAGGAACGTGTGAGTGAAGCTTAGACAGGCTGAGAGCGAAACTGCTGACATCAAAGTGAAGCAGAATTAGGCCACAAAATATAGAACAGGTTATATACTGCGGCCTGATATCAACTTACATGGACGCATTAACGAAAATGAATTATGTTGCAGAATTTAACAAGCAGAGTGGTACACATAAAGGCACCAGAGACACTAATGCTCTCTGAGGACGTTTTCACTAGATTTAGAGAACGAGGAGGCAGATTAAACAGAGAACCTTTGTGTCTTTGTTTATAGACGTATGAAAGTGAAAGTTATGCACCAAATTTGAACATCGTGAGGTTGAGATATTTAAATAAAAACAGCTGACAGCACTAGAGGCAAAATCAGCAAATCACCAGGTAAGAGGTAAAATGTATCCCAATTATTTGTTTTTTATTTGTTAATTATCATGTATTTGTGCATATTTTTCTTGTTTATTTTTTCTTTTTATTTCTATTTATTTTTTTCTTGTTTTTATTTCTTAATTTGTTTACTTTTTTGTGTTTATTTTTTCATTTTGATAACTTTTTTCTTATTAATTTAGTTTTTACTTACTTCTTTGTTGTTATATTTCCTTTTTCTTATTTCTTATTTCTTTTTTATTTCCGTTGTCTTATTTATTTATTTATTCTTGTTTATTTCCTTTGTCTTATTTATTCATTTTTTCTTGTTTCTTTCCTTTGTCTTATTTTTTTTGTATGCATCCTTCCTTTCTATCGTTATTGCTTCTAAGCTATTTTTCATTGTTGTGCCCTTTATACGCTATTTGGATTGTATAATGGTCTATTTTCATTTGAGTTTATTTATTTTTTAAGTCACTACAGCTGCTGCCATATTAGTAAGTTGGTTAATTATTCCTGTTTAAAATCTGCCTCTAAAATGAAAACCATAATGGTTCTGCTTTAGTTTCTTCATTTTCCTGTCTCCCTCCTTTACTTCATCAACTGATCTGAGGGCATTAAATTCCCCCAAACCAACAGGAAAGGTCTTTCTTTTACTTGTAATGGAGTATTTTTCCCTGTGGTGTTGCTACTTTCTCTGAAGGATTTCAGTCTCTCTGTACACAGTGAAGCTTTCATGGTTTTCGAGGCCAGGCGGCTACTAAACTATGATTAATGGTAGAGGTGCTTCAGTAACCGGCAACAGTCTTATCTCTCCGACACACACAGCTTGGCCGTCCTGCAACATTATCTACGCGGTGCAACCCTCGTGCCCACCTTGCACACTAACACACATACACACTCAGAGATTTGCTGCAATGTGACCAAGACACACACACTACAGTCTAGTACACACACACAGAAACACACACAGGGTCCAATTTGGAGGAAGATAAGAGGAAGAGCAGAATGGGAAGGCTGAGAGAGTCTGAGAAACAGGAAATCAATCAGGCAGAAATGTACTGAACTAAAACAGAAATCTATCCTCAAACAATAAATAATAGAGAACACACTCAGACATCGGTCCCAAAAAACCACCCTCACTGGTTTCCAAACCTCAAAAAGCCCCTGACTTCACACACAGAAAATGTGTGCCTGTCCCTTTAAGAAACATGACACAGGAAGAAACCGAAAGCAAACTTCTTTCCTGGGAAACAGAAACACCCAGAATCCCAGTCGTCATTATTGCTCCTTTACAGACGACAGCAACACACGTAAGTAGCTTTCACTGAGCCAAACATTCAATATGACGCAGAAATACTGAAATCTATGTTGTGTGGAGTTGTGTGGAGTTAGTAGTTGTATCCTTATCGTTGCTATTTCAGCCTTTTTGTTAAGAAATGCTGCTTTCTCCAGCACAATACAAATGTGTTGTTGTAGCTGGTAAACAAAAGGTCCATTTAGTTTACCATCACATGGTCGATCAGCAGATTCACTTTCCACAGTTTTCATGTACATTTATGTTTTTGGTCAGGATGCATTTAAAGGACTTTGTTCATTTTGTTGGCTAAAAACAGTTCTGACCTTTGAAACAACAGTTCATCAGTTTAGTTTATAAGCTCTTCTGCAGCTTTTAAATTGTCTTCCTGTAATTCACTGCAGGATATTGTGGTGGATTTTAATTTTAACAGGTATTTGTAAGTCAATAATGAACTTTGAACCTGAGCTTTCAAGCTCACAAAAAGTCAATGATTACACAGGGGGGAAAAATAACCCTTTCCCAACTGTCATATTAGAAAACACCAAGGTTATAATAGTTAACGAAAACGAAATAAAGAAAACTAGAATTGAAAAAACATTGTCATTAATTGAAATAGAAATAAGATAGATACACAAAAATACAACAAAATTGGATGGCAGTCCTCTTGGTGCTTATAAATTAAAAATTAATAAATAAATAAAAACAAGAGTTTAAAAAAACAAAACAATAACTAACTGAAACTGTATTGTGTGGTTACAAAACTAACTAAAATTATAGTGAAAATGTCCTTCATTTTCGTCTTTGTCAACTTTTTCATACGTAAACCTTTTTGGTTGATATGAAATCTATTTCATCCATCTGGTTTTATGACTTAATAAACTTATTGGGCTGAGATGGATAAGACAAAGGAAATAAAGGCAACATTTATTGTGACTGTTTTTAATCTGGCACGCAACAAATACCCCATTCCAAAAAAACTAAAACTAATAAAAACTAAACTAAAACTAAGCATTTTCCCAAAAATAAAAACTAATTAATACTAGCAAACTCATTAAAACTAAGTGAATTTGAAAACAAAAAATCACAAAACTAAACTAAACTAAAAACCAATGAAAAATCCAGAACTATTATAACCTTGGTAAACACATATCCTTGTGGTATGCCAGATATTACTAGAATAAATATAAATATTTGACAACTCCTTTTGTTTTACAGTAAAATAAAATCCAAATCCAAATCACTGCAAGCTCGTAAACAATAGAGGTCTCACTTTTTTCTCTCTTTTTTTATGTGAACTTTGCAAATATTTTGATGTAGAAAATGCATTTAGAGCCGCAACTAACAAATATTTTCTTACTTATTATTTGGTTCACAGAATATCAGAAAATAGAATTCACAAACCCAGGCTGACATTGTTTTGAGTTTGTGATCATTTTATCAGATATTCACGAAAGAGAAATTGGAGCAGTGGCCCTCTGATCTTGCAATCTAAATGAAAGTTAAAAGTTTCATGAAAATCAGGTGTTTTTCTGTACTCCTCCTGACAAGCAAGCAGACATGTTAACCAAACTGAAAGCATAACCAGATCAGCAGAGGTGAAAGCACACTAAAAATGTAAACAGAAACTTTATTTGTTCAGAGTTAAACTTTCACTGTGAAAACTTTATCTGATATACAGTAGATCATGCAATGTGATTGAAAGCTCCACAACAGCTGCTAAATGGAATTTGTGGTCAGAATATTTTTCGCAAATAACGTTTATGTGAATTTTCTGCCTTAATTTAACTGGGTTTTTTTCTTTTCTTAGAAATGGCCTCCAGCAACAGTCTCCTATCTGAGGACCAGTTTCTTTGTCCCATCTGCCTGGATGTGTTCACTCGGCCAGTTTCCACTCCATGTGGACACAACTTCTGCATGTCCTGTATCACGGCTTACTGGGATGACTTACCAGTCAGCCAGTGTCCGGTCTGTAAGGAAACATTTGAAAGGAGGCCGGACCTCAAGGTCAACACTTTCATCTCAGAGCTTGCGTCGCAGTTCATGTCGCTTCAAGTGACAGACGCTCACATCTGGAGCCCGGGCCGACCGCAGGCTCGCTGTGGTGCAGCGGTGCTGTGTGATATTTGTACTGACACGCAGCAAGAGGCTGTCAAGTCCTGTCTGGAATGTCTGACTTCTTACTGCGAAGTCCATCTAGAGCCTCATCACAGAGCTGCCGGCCTGAAGAGACACACACTGGTTGAACCGTTGGAAAGCCTGGAGAACAGGATCTGCAAGGAGCACACCAGACTCCTGACGCTGTTCTGTAGGAAGGACGAGGCCTTAATGTGCGACGTCTGCGCCGGTTTGGGCCACAGAAACCATGACGTCGTTCCTGTGCAGCAAGCATGTGACGAGATGAAGGCTCTGCTGGGGGACGCTGAGGCCAAATTGCAGCAGATGATCCAGGAGAGGCTGCAGAAGGTCCGAGCCACGAAGGAGTCGGTAGAAGAAAGCAAGACAGAAACCAAAGATGTAATAGCGATGAGCGTGCATGACTTGGTGGCGCTGGTCTCTGAGATCCAGAAGAGCCAGACGGAGCTTGTGCAGGTGATCGAGGAGAAGCAAAAAGCAGCAGAAGAACAAGCAGAGGGGTTTATTAGCAGCATGGAGCGGGAGATCAAAGAGCTGCAGAGGACAAAGATGAAGCTGAGGGAGCTGAGACAAACTGAAGACCAGCTTTGTTTCCTCCAGAGCTCCCCGAACCCATCAATCATGCCGCAGACTATGGACTTGTCTACTTTCAGTTTTAACAGACAAGTGGAGATAAAGCACATACGGAAATCTTTGAGCAAATCAGTCTCTCAGCTGCGAATGCGGCTGAATAAAATGAACACAGAAGTACAAGGATTATGTGACGGCACAGCGGTGTCACAGGACGCTACGCTGAAAGACGTGCAGCAGTATGAGGTGGACATTGTTCTCGATCCTGACACGGCTCACCCTCTGCTCATCTTATCTGACGACAGGAAACAGGTGAGATTCAGCATGGATAGAGGTCTGTGGGGGGGAAACCAGATCCTGAACCCCAACAGGTTTTCTGTAAATCTCGCCGTTCTGGGACACGGAGGCTTCTTTTCATGTAGGTTTTACTTTGAGGTGTTTGTTGGTGAAAAAACTGAGTGGTGTCTGGGTGTGGCAGCCGCGTCCATGCAGAGGAGGGGGGTGCCTGTTCGAAGGCCTGGCTGTGGACTCTGGGCCATCTGGTTCCTAAAGGATAAAGTGGAAATCTTCTGCTCTCCCAACGTGCCGGTATACTTGGGGAAAATGAAGCGGGTCGGCGTGTTTGTCGATTATGATGGAGGACTTATTTCCTTCTACGACGTACAGACTGCAACCCTCATTTACTCGTTTACTGAGTGTGTCTTTACTGAAGAGCTGTATCCGTACTTTAACCCTTGTGATAATGAATATGGTTCAAATTTAGCCCCGATGGTAATTGTTCCCGTCAGCCGCTGAGTGATTTGTGGGTTAATTACTTAAATGCAACTTGTGTTTAATTACAAAAAAAGAGTTGTTGGTAAAGTTGCTTTATTATCGTCATCAAATATGTAAAGCATTTATCTTCCTTTTTCTGATTTCTGTTGCTGTTGTGTGTCAGTGTGCCTGAAATTTAAACTGTAATTTGATAAAGGAAACCAAAAATTTTACACATAATTACCATCATTAATTATTTAAATTTGAAGCAAAAATTAAAATATGAGGAAAAAACAGAAAAGATTTAATATTAAACTAATTAATCAGGTGTAAGAGGTGGAAATGCTTAAAAGGAGGAATTGTTAAAGGATAAAGTAACGTTTGCAGATAATGGCTATTTGATAAATGAGGTGTTGTTGTTTGGGTTTGTTGCAGAAAATATGTTATTTTGTTGAGGGTTTGGTTTCAGTTATAATAATGTTGCTGAACACTTGCTACGAGAAGGAGTCAAGGTATAGAGGAAGAAACATCCAAAGCTTTGCTTCATTTCACAAAGAAAGGTCACAAATGTGCTACTTGTTAAGTTAATGTAAGAATATTATTTCAAGTAAGAATGGAAACATCTTTCTATACAACATGGGGTTAAAATTCCAGGCAGTCTCTACTTCATATTCAAGGTTAAATATCTTGTTATAATAACATTAGCACCTTTTTTTACTCCAAGTGTCAGAAATACTATAACAGCTGCCTTGATGAGGAAAACCTGCAGAGGAGTATGTTTTTTTTTTTCTACACAGAAAATTGAAAGGGAATCAATAAGAGTCAGACCGTTAAGCAGAATCGATAATGACATCAATAAAATCTTATTAGTTCTCATGGCTTCTCTGAATATTATCACAGAACAGGTGCTATGAATTTATAATTAAGCAAATATGTATCAGCCTGTTTTTTGGTGATATATTCCAAAGACATCCAACATATTCATGTCAGTTAAAACATGTAAGTTGCATGTTTATTTAGTTGTTTTATGATAACACAAAATGTATAAGCTGTCACTGTATTTAGAAATAATTTAAAGCTGTATATGATCTGTAATGCCCATAAAACTTTGATAGCCAGCTTGATGAAATTTTAATAAAGTCAAAAAGCATTACATAACAAAACCAGGCAGCATTTTCACTTTCTCATTTCCATCATCAGGGAAAGGACGACATCTTAAAAAGAGAACAGATATATCTGGTGACAGAATTATTATATATATCGGCCAATCAAAGGTTTCAAAAATGGTAACTGAACAGTGATGATGATGATGATGATGATGATGATGATGATGATGATGATGTTTATTAAGCTATTTATTTTATTCCTTTTCCCCAGTTATCATTAATATAATAAGCTGACAATGTACTCTGGATTGAATTTGCATCAAAAATATTCATAGCCAGTTGTAGCTATGTAAACTGTATATTTCTAGGGCTTTTATTGTGAAAGGTAAGAAGGCAAAGAGTGGATCTGGTGTGCGCCGTCTTTATCAAGGTTTATTTTCTCAGTGATCATTTATAGAATAGGCTGACAATCTCTGAATTGAATTTGCATCAAAAATATTCATAGTGACAGTTGTAACTATGTAAAAATTTGTAGGGCTTTTATTGTGAAAGGTAAGAAGGCAAAGATCGGATCTGGTGTGCACTGTCTTTATCAAGGTTTATTTTCTCAGTTATCATTTATAGAATTGGCTGACAATGCAATACATTATTTGTATGATCTATAATAATGTATAAAAATGTTAAATATGCTTTAGTAAAGTTTTATGTTTGAGGAGCTCTCTAGGCACATTTGTAGATGGGTGAAAAAACGGTGCACAACCCTCATAAAAAAAGGTCTTTTTTCATTCCAGCTCAAAAAATTACTGATTTTCGATTAATTTCCCCCCCTCTTTAATCAGTATTGGCATCAGTCTCAAAAATCCCATATCAGTCGGGCTCTAATCTTGAAATGTCTCTTCTTGTTTTGATTTCATTATCACTCTGCATGTCTGATTTTCATTTAGAAATTTCTCCTCTCTTCACTACTTTCACCTCCTCCCTCGTCGTGTACGCCTCATTCATGTTCTTTAATTCCTCTCAACACCCGCAGCGCACACACACACTCACATATACACACAGACGCACAACACTCGCCACTAACACAACGGTACTCTGCCCATCACCATGGGAACACTCAGTCTCCTTGCTCCCCATAATCCATTTCCCAGCCACAATGAGTATTTGACACGGTTCACACTCGGAGGCTTGCTGTATGGGGGGTGGGTGATGTGTGGAAACGGCATCTTCAACACAAAAAACACACAATATAATAATTATGGAATATGGGGAAATTGCCTCTCTGTTTTTCACCATTTAACCTGTTTTTCAATACAATTTAGTGCAACAAGAGAGAGAGCTGGAGGAGATTGTTGCAGCAGAGAACAACATTTACTTTCAGAGAGCCTGAAGGTGGTTCCTGTGTGATATATCTGGCTTTGCTGGATTTTCAGGTAAGGTGAGAGGTGTCTTTGTAATTGCATTTCATTGCATCACATGGATAAACAGATATTTCAGCACTGGAAATGAGCCGAGAAGGAGGAGCTCCCCGCCCCACCCCCCAACATGGCCTCCACTCCTCTCGGAGGAAGAAGTGAAATTAAATTGAGGGGGGTGCAGGCCGGAGGGAAGAGGAGAGGTAAGACTGAGTGTGGGAGCAGGGCTGAGGCGGGTGAATAAAGGAAAGAGGAGAAGAGGCGTCAACAAAGGGGCTTCATGAGTCAGAATGTGGGTTAAATTGGAGGGAAAAACACAGACAGAGCAGAAGGGAAGAGATGGTGTAGGAGGAGAGGCTGGATGGAGGGACGTTTGATTTATAGACAGGATGAGGGTGCTGTGCTCCGAGTATCACCTCCTACTCACCTGAGTTCTGCACCTCGTTTAAGTAACTGTCCTCAGCCACCACCTGCAGACGGGAGGAGAGATGCAGCAAGTTAGACACAGGACCAGAAACTCAGCTGATAATCTCAGAATTCTGTCCATATTTACTGATACACAAGCAGACGAACATCACGACAGACTTCAGAGGTTATGAGGTTGTTTTCTGTTATCAGTTAATTAGCAGAATATCTTAGAAACTTGCTGAAAAAAATTGGCATCAGGCCCCGGAACATGAATCCATTTTTGTAGGGAGATAAGTAAATCTCAATATTAGTGGCAAATGCATTTTCATTATGCCACAATAATACAAGCTTTAAGCCCTTTAAAGACTGGGGCATGACGGGCCTCAAAACTATTCATAGTTACAGTTGCAACAGTTGTCAATTAAAGGTTTGAATAGATTGAAGCAGGCAAAGGACAAAATACCAGGATCCTGTTGACCCAGAGCAGTATCTGGCAGTCTGTCTGTGGTGACACACTGGTAAACCTTTTCCCAGTGTATATTTCTAGGGTTTTATTGTGAAAGATAAGAAAGCAAAGAGTGGATCTGGTGTGCACTGTCTTTGTCAAGGTTGAAAGTTATAAAGTTTGATGTCTTGGTTCAGAGTACACAAACAAATCAACAGATCCACCGTTGTGGCAACGCTGTGAGGTGACACCTATTCTGTACAGTGATTGGTTGACTTAATGAGGGGTTTTATATTACATCTATTTGCAGTATCTGGGCCAAAATGCCTTGTTGATGCCAGAGGTCAGAGGAGAACGGCCAGACAGGTTTGAGATGATAGAAAGGCAACAGTAACTCAAATAACCACCTGTTACAACCAAGGTCTGCAGAAGAACATTTCTGAACGCACGACACGTCCAACCTTGAATCTGACCACACCAGCCACTTTATTAGGTACATAGTTCACCTAATAAAGAGGCCCTTGAGTGTAGCACCTTTCCCCCTGACAGAAACCAGTACTTATTCTTCTTCGTCCCCATAAATAATTTCATGTGTTTAATCAGAACCGTCATTGTTCCTTTGAGGACATTGTGTAACTGCAACCAAATTTAGATGAAAACTGGCACGAATGTGATGATTCTCTGCATGGAGGTGATGAATTTAAATGGCCACTTAAAGCAGAAGTCTGACTCATTCTTCGACAAACAGTACAGTAATAATCTCATATCATTTTCTATGACAGGATTCTGCTTCAGCCTTGACAAGTGTGCTTCTTCTTATACTTGAATGTGAAATACTTTCAGGTGAAAGCCAGAAACCAGAGAACAAAGAAAAGTCAAGAGGTAAACTCGTCAACTGAGGAGAGGTTTTACAATTTACTCACATCTGAGTTTATTCATTAACAGCAGGGAGCACCACTCAAAGAAAACAAAGGAAGAGATCTAACAATTATAAGTCACTCAGGTGTGAGAGCAGAGTACAGTGTAAACACACACACACACACACACACACACACCCTCTAATAGTACTAGACAGCATCAGATGATATCTGACAGAGGAGTGTCGGTTTCATTTTCAGAAATCAGGTCACACCTCTACACAGGAGGGCACCTTGCAGAAGGACACACATGCACATAACACACACTCTCTCATACACACACACTCACACACACATGCTGCCACTGTGGAATAACTGTAGTGAGGGCAGCGAAATACAACACGTTTCACCTTCACACAGGTGAGTTCTGCTCTCCAGTTGTCTCTTTATATCTGATAGTCACAACACACACACACAGAACACACACACACCAACACCTTCCCGGAGCCCCGCTCACTCTAATGGTATTACAGCAGGAACGGTTGACCTGTGGTCGTGAACATGGGTGCTGATATCTTCATTCATGTATCAATCACACAGCTCGATTACAGCGCTAATCAGTTATGACGCTCTCACAGCTGCGTCCAGGCTTGGCCATGCAAACAAACACACACACACACACAAACAGACACTGAATAGAGCTGGGACTGTATGGATAGGGGAAGAAATACAGAAGTCAATTTCAGCTCTGGGTGAGAAGACATTACTGCATGGCTCAAAAAAATGTTTTTAGTCCTAAATGATAAAATCTTATTAGCAAAAGCCAGTCAGGTTCACACAGTCTTTATGTATGTCTGATGATTTTCCTCTTTTATGAGGCATCGTGAGTGGTCGATCACACAAAAATCCGACAATATACATTGTCACAAAATTGGTTAAAAAAAAAGTTTATGACAGTGAAAATGTCCCCTATCAGACGGGCCATTAAAAAAACACAATATACTCAATTTTTTTATCATAGAAGAAGTAAAAAATATATCTAATTTTATAGCCTGAAACCATTTATCCTTTTTGTTTTGTTTTTGCTTTAAAATTACTCAAAATTGTTGCAGAATAATTTGTTGATCCATTTCTCAATTAATTGACTAATTCTTTCAGATATTTATAATAGTTTTCTGCATTTTCAGCTCTTTGCAACTCTCCATACGCTAATACCTAGGTGCTGTCAAGATTGTTTACAATTGCACGTCAGAGTTTATCAAAGTTCAGCTCTATGCAAAAGCTTTGTGTGGCTCCATGTTTAATCTACTGATTCTATTAAAAACAGTGATTTCTGGCCCAAAATGTTGCTTTTATAAATGTTGGTGTGGCTCCAACTCCATTTCCCCAAAGAATAACATTTATATACTGGCAATTTGTTAACCAGATGCTGCCTTAATTATGTTCCCTGGTAGCGTTTTTTCTAGTTTAAGAAGGGGTTCATAAACACAAAGTGCAGGATTTTAACACCACAGACCAGCATACACATGTGGTCTGGTCTTAGCTACAAAGGACTTTGGTGGTTAGAATTTGATAAAGATTCTTAATTCAATGTCAGGACAGTAAACACATCCTGTATCAGTTTTTTTTTTTTTTTTTTAGCTTTTTAAATACGAAACCATCACTATGATTTTTCCCTCAGCTTAACCACGTGTGAGTGTTTAACCCTTTGATACGCAACACATTGACACCCCTTCTAATGCACAACATGGGTAAAAAATGAGCCAAGAAGTTGGCTTAGTGGTTAGCTTAACAAGCTACTTAGCTAAAAAATGGATATAGGTCATTTTTGACCATGTTGTGCATTAGAAGGGGAGTGACACAAAAAGGGATTTCATTTAAAAATTAATAAAGGAAAACATAAAAATTAGGATGTATGATGATCAAAAACAAACTAATTGGAAACCTGGAATACTGAATGATGAAAATAATTTACTGAAAAGATATAGAACATAAAAACTCTGTCGGGTCACTTTAGACCCATGTTGTGCATCAAAGGGTTAAACTTAGCTATGAAAATCATGCTTTAGTTCCTACGAGTGGATACTGTAAATGCAATTTTTAGAGAACACTTTGCTCAGTGTCAACATTTTACAACATAGCAGATATTTTCAATAACACCATTTTGTTATTATGTTGATGTGAGAAGTATGTAATGTAATTCCAAGGAGACAGCGTGGGTGGAAAGTGTCTAGACTAATACAGATACAGAAGGTGGTCTATGCCGGTGGGCTGGCATTAACACACAAGTGAGTTGTCAAGAAGAACAAAGATGAACATTAGGTTCAGCAAGTGATATATGATATAAGTTTACATTCAACTGACAAAGCCTTCTCATAGCCATGGTAATTGTGATGGGAGCAAAGAAAGAAAACAAGCGACAAAGTCTGTATAGGTATGAGGTCGAGTTGGATGTATGAGTCAACAAAACATCCGACAGATTGTTTCCTGTTTCTTACAGTCAAGGTTTTAGGAAACCATAACTCTGATTAACGTTTACTGCATATTTATTATTATAACCACAGCAAAGAAGGTCCCCTAACCTTAACAAAGTATTTATATTACCCATAATCATGATCTTTCTCAACATAACTACTACTATACTACTACTACTATAACTAACTACTACTACTATTGGTACTGGTATCGTCAATTTTTTTATGCTAACAGATTTATTTTTCACAGTGATTTGTAACCGTTTTTGGAGGCACAGACAAATGATGTGGCCCTGCCAATAGAACAGGGACAAAATATATTTTTTACTTGAATTTCAAGGACTGGTTGGTTTACACCTACAGTATTTTTGCCAGCCCTGACTAGGACCTCATGACACCCTGATGGTAGATTAAAAATAGCACCTGGAGAAAGACTGTTTATACATATTTAAACTAAGGCGGCTGCACGATTAATCAAAATTTTATCGAAAGCTTTATATGGACTAGTGCAATATCCAAATCGTAGGAATGTGCAATATATGTTAAAGGAAATAATATGTGAGTATTGTGGTGCTGCGAGATGTCCCAACCCACAAATCATCTTCTACAGACTTAAGAAATAAACTGTTTGGTACCGATCCTCATACTATAATATTTTTTAAACATATTTTTCAATGAAAATGAAAATTAATGATGCAACATCGTGAATCACAATGAAATATCATTCAGTCAATTAGACATTCTTTCCCAAATCGTGAAGCCCTAATTTGAACTCAACACCCAAACAAACACACCCCTCCCGTCAGTGCTCTGTCAGAACGTTAGCTTGTGCCAGGTGTACCGTCCCTCTTGCTCACACTGCCTCTCTTTTTACATCCATTCCCCTCTCATGTGCTCAAGCACAAACCGAATAGTGTTGTGGCCGAGCTACTCTCTTTGTTTCCACATTTACAGAGGCAGAGCTGTGTAAAAACACCAGATTTTCTTTCAACACACACAGAACTGACAGCTTGCAGACAGCACCTTTAATCCTACTACACCCTCATGTATTATAACACTGAGTTATCCTAAGACTTTTGATTTATGAAAATAAAGTCATATTGGAGGTGATTCAGAGGAAAATTTGCAGGGTATGAGAGGCCATGGGTTGATTTCCACGGCTTGGCTCCTTTTCTGTTTATTTGTGAACATGTTTGATGTTTTGTTGTGATGTTATGTAGATTCTCCTGATGAAAAGATTTGTCTAATGGAGTTGAAATGAAAAAAGAAAAAGCTGAAACTCATCTGCAGTGTGCTATTTGTGCTACATGCACGGCTGCTTCCAGTGTTAGTGGGTCTAATTAAATCCTGCACATCACTGTACTCCACTAATGACTTCTACACCAGCTACACAGCTCATATGCTGCACATTAGCACAACACACACACACACACACACTGTAGTACGACATAGGAGAAAAAGAAAATTAATTAATTAATTAATTGATTGATTTAGCAGTATTTGATTGTTTTGCAGCATGAATAAAAACAACCAGATTTTGTTAAATAAATGACTGAACCTGACTTCCAGGTGAGTACTCTGGGTGATCTGACCCACACCCGAACACCACCTGCTTCACTAGTTCTTATCTTCAACATGTCTGAGCTGACTGATGTGCTGTGACAAGCTTCAACCGCCCGTGCAGGGTCCATTCCCAACACCTGCGGGGGGAGAGAAGCCACCGATGGGCTGCTCTCATGATATCCCGCCGAGGGGGCCGGGAGGGAGGAGGAGGAGGGAGGAGGAAGGGGTTGCGATTGAGACCATGCATGACTGTATGCGCGCGTGTGCATGCGTGCGTGCTCGCTTAATTGCACAATGCCCTTTGATTGCACCATTAATTGGTTAAAAGACAGATTAGAGGTGTTGGTCCGCTTCAAACGCCCCGAAATGCACCTGCTTTGTTTGAAATGCACCCTGAATAAATCAATGGTGGTTTTATTAAGAAAAACATGCACGAGTCAGTCCTTAAATATTGGTAGCATTGCCCTGGATTTTGGTTCAAGCTAATCGCATTATCAGTCTAATTATCGACCTGATTAAGGTTTTTCTGTAAGATGCAGCCGGTCATCAAAGCGTGACTGTCACAGGACAGTAAAAGGAAAATGGGATTTTAAAAAAAATGAGGCCACATTGCAAAAATCAACCCCATCATCATCTTCATCATCATCAGACAGGAGTACGTACCTCCGCCAACAACGGCAGCCAGAGGCAGGCGGTTCCGATCAAGCACATCATTTCCCGGCTGGTGAGAGCCATCCTTCCCGCCCGGTGTGTCCGTGTCATAGCCAGAACAGCCTCCGCTCCACTCCCATCTCTGTGTCCGACCTGTCCGCGAGGTGAGCCGCTATCCTCCGCTCGTCCCGAGCTGCTGGGAGAATGAAACGTGGTGTGTGATGATGGTGATGTACGTGGGAGGTTTTACGCACAGAGGACAGGGTGCGGCACTATAAACGCTTCACGGGTTGGAAAACACACACACGCAGACACACACACACCGATCCAATCCTGGGTGAAATAGTGTTGAGCTCTGCAAAAACCTGATGCCACAAGCATCTCTCCCTCTCTCTCTCTCTCTCTCTCTCTCTCTCTCTCACACACACACACACACACACACACACACCAATATACTATATCTGACAGCTGCATGATTAATCATTAATGGATTGTGACTGTTTTATCCAGGTTAATTATAAATTACTTGTATTACTTATAATCAGGTTTGGGCTATGCAGACAAAATGAGCTCTTCAGCTGATGAATCAATGTCACTACATCTCAAGTCCTCACACACAGACTCTGATGTATGAAAATGAATGAACAATGTTGTATTTGTTAACCACATGGTGATGATAAACTGTTTTTCCCCAACCAAATAGGGTGCATAATTTTCTAGTTGAATAAATAAAGATGTATTCTCTAAAGGTGTATTCATACCAAACACGAAGCAAATATTTTGCATGGTGTGAATACATACAAAGTCAATGCATTTGCGCTAGATAAGACAAATACACATCCATGCGAGCTGAAATGTTTCATTTTGAGAGAAAAATCCACAGAATGCTGTGACGCAATCATCTATAGTCATGGAAAAAATTATTAGACCACCCTTGTTTTCTTCAATTTATTGTTCATGTTAATGCCTGGTACAACTAAAGGTTTACAAATATAATGATAACAACAAATATAGCTCACAAGAGTTTAATTTAAGAGCTAATATCTAGCCATTTTCCATGGCATTCTTGATAATAACCAAAATCATTATCAAGAAAACCATGGAAAATGGCTAGATATCAGCTCTTAAGGGTGGTCTAATAATTTTTTCATGACTGTATCAGTGTTCAAATTCTACTTGTTGCATCATAAGAAAGTGTACAAGTCTTTAAAATGTTATCATACAGAATTAAATGGACTTTTTCCAAAAAGCTGCAAATGCACAACAAACAATTTCAGAAACATATTGAGTACCGATGCTAACAGTGCATGAGAGGTAACTATATGACCTTCAGACATCGGTTCTGAACCCAGCAGTACTCTGAACCACCATCATCAAAGCACCAATTTGGTTTTTAGTTCAATTTGTCCCCTATCCTATCTGTAAACACTAAAGTAAGCTGCGAGGGGCCAAACTGCTGTTCAGCAGGGAAAAGTTGTCTGCGTTCAATAATTAAAACTACTGTGGCTAAACACTACTGATGTTCCCCATTTGTCCATTTTTTTCTTATTACTGCTGCTCCTGTTTGGATAACTGCTAAACATAATCTGCTTTGCAAGGAAACATCCCAAACAGGAACTGGCTGTGAAATAAAATCAGCACAGCAAAGATTTTGGCTGATGGTGACAAAAACTATTCCAAAAAAAAAAAAAAACACCACACATTTTGATTATAGCTGTTGACAAAATTGCCTGAGTGCTTTGCTTCAAAATGGTGTATTTGAAGCTGATCCAAGGAGAAGCATTTCAGATCAGTACAGATAAAAACAGAGCCAGCTGCCAGGACGTTTTGTCTTCACTCAGCAGTTGGACTGTTCTGCTGGAGAGAAGTGGTCAGCTCAGCTTTTTCCAGCCTGTGTGTGTGTCCTTAAATTTATCAGATCCCCCAAAAATGCAGTCACGCCAAGGTGCAGTGTTAAGCAAAATCACTCTGAAAAAAAAAGAGATTTATTTTCTTGGATATCTGGTCTATTAAAGGCAATACAGTTGTGTGAGTTTACTATCACATAAGACAAAGTAAAAAGGTAATGTTTGGAATTTATACTTGAACAAAATACTTTCTACAGAGCCTATAGCCCATTGCGTTTTTATCATGCTCACTATCGCAATTATGCAGCATCCTAACATTTCTAGCACCAAACACAGCACAGGGTGCTTTAGCATTGGGGGTGAGGTGCATTGTGAGCCAGGAAACAGGAAAAGGTGGCGACCTATGTGGGAGGACAGTGTCCAGTTTGGGGGACAGTGCTCGTCAGCTCTTTGCAGATGATGTGATTCTGTCAGCAGTTTAATGCAAAGCAGCCAGGATGAGAGTAAGAACCTTCAAATCTGATGCTGTGCTCCAGTCAAAGTTAAGGTGCTTTCACAACCCAAAGTTTAATCTGTTTCAATCAAACTCTGGTGCAGTTAAATCCTAGTTGCAGTTTGTTTGGTTGCTTGTGAACGCTCCACTCGTACCCTGGTGCTGACCAAAATAACCGGTCTGAGACCACTTGCGAGAGAGCAACAATATTTCATAGTGCATTAAGCTCCATGTTGCTTTGTTTGTTTCCATATTTACATTTTCCACTACCAACTTTTCAACCAATAAGAAATAATACTGCAAATATATTTCTAGCCCTCCACCTTCATACACGCCCCTCTGCAAATCTTTTGAATTTCGTCTTTTTACATTTATGCACTGATAAAGCAAACCACACTAAATACAAAACAAACCAAAAATATCAATTTCGCTCTGATTCGGACGAACCAAACAGACTTGGGTTGTGAAAGCGCCCTCAGAGGTCGATATTACCCAGTAGAAATTACCAACTTCCCGGCATGCCAGGTGCACAAAGCCAAATGAGCACAAAGATCCTGGCTGAACGTGACAAACTGCTGTCTGCACTGCTAAGAGACATATTTTGACATCAGTTTACATGCAGAACAGGGTTTTCTATATGATAGTATGAATTATTGTAACTAAATACAGGGAAATACGGTTCACGTTCCCCTTTAGTTGATAGATCATTTCCAGTGCTACCATGGGTGCTATTATTCTATGAGGTTAGACAGCTGCTTCTTCATGAAGTTGTGTTCGATAAATTTGTCCAAGTTTAGAAGTTGGAACTCCTACTTTTTGAAATTTTTGCATCCAGAAAACAGTGGATTGCACCCTCTGGATTGGGAGTGAGTTGCTGCCCAGATTGAAGGAATTCAAGCACCTCTCAGGGTCTTGTTCACATATGAGGGTACAATGGAGCGTAAGATGGACAGGCGGGTGGCTGCGGTGTCAGCAGTGATGAAGGCGTTGAACCAGACTGTTCTGGTGCGGTGGGAGCTGAGCTGGCATGCAAAGCTTTGGATTTAACACTCAATCTAATCCTCAACTATACGGTCATGAGCTTTGGGTAGTGACCAAATGAACCAGATCATGGATACAAATGGCCGAAATTTGTTTCCTTCGTATGGTGGCTTGACCTTTAGAGATCAGAGAAATCAGAGTAGACTGCTCTTTAGCATCCAAAGGAGTGAGTTGAGGTGATTCTGACATTGAACAGAATGGTTCCTAGTCGCCTAGCACCCACCCAATGGCTGGACTTAAAAAAAACCTAAACACTAAGCATGCATCCAAGACAAAGCTACAAAAATGGCAGACACAGCACCCAAAAAACTCAAATGTACCAAGATGAAACAAGAATGGACCTGTGATTGGCTTTCACCCGATGGCGAGCACCATGATGACCTGGGATTGAGGGGCCAATTTTCAATGTTGTCTGTTACAAATCCAACTCATTGTGCCTTAAAACGATTGATCAATTCTCAAAATACTTGCAGATTAATATTCTGTTGATTGATTAATCGGCTACTCATTTAACCTCTTAACTGGATTGTTTTGTGAAATGGAGTTTATCTTCTTCTCCTCTCTCTCTCTCTCTCTCTCTCACACATACACACACACACACACACAGACATCCATCTTCCTTCCTGTATCAGCACTGTGTTTTGATGCATCATCAGCCACGTCTCCTCTCATCTACACACACAACAGAAAACATCTGAGCATGAGACAGCTGCCGGTCACTCCTTTAAACCACTACAGACAGACGTCTTTCATCCTCTAAGAATCATTTTCCTCTTGGATGCTGCGTTTAATCGTGTTTTTCATATTGTTTTTCTGAGCAGGGACACACCACCATCCATGCTCGGTAGATCAGAGGAATGAGACGTCTCTGTTTCATAAAATGTAAGCACCAAACTAGGCACTAGTGTAATTTTCTATCCCTGTGCCTCTGCGATCCCCTGAAGCTGTGCGGCAGAGATTAGCTAAATTCATCTACTTCACAGAGTTTTGTTTTACCCACGGGCCGCAGGGTGGGAGATTACTTGGGAAATTAAACTTTTTTTTTCTAAGTTTCATAGTTTCCCCTGCCAACGATGCCTTTGATGTCGGTGTTCAGCGATAACCGCTTTCTATCTTTAACTGAAATCCAATTTCTGCTATCATCATCATCATCATCATCATCTTCCTCTCTCTGGTTATCTCTGTTTTCCAATATCTCTCGTTCCTAATTTCCAGTTTATTGCATTCAGTGTGTAAACAACATGGATGGACTGGTGCAATAATAAAGTAGTATCTGCCACATGCATGCACATACAATATACAGCATGTGTGCCTGATGGCTTCTGCCAGCATGTTTGTCTCCCTCTTTTCTTTTTTTTCCCCCACGCAAGCCCATATGTGATCCTGGATGAGAGTTGGCATCACGCTGATTTTCGCAAACGCCTGGTTGTCATGGCAACGCAGTGGCTCCGCTCTCAATGGGAGAATGATCTCCCAAATCCTTAACTGTTTGTTGTGTACATGTCCAGAACAAAGGGCAGCAAAGGCGGCGGTGGGGGGGGGGGAGAAAATACGTAAAAGAGGACAAGAGTCAGTGACATAAAATTCATAACAAATTAAAATTGCTGCAGGCTCGCTGCTCTCAGCCTGTCACCATGCATTTCAGCAAAACCTAAGAGCTTTGAAGATTAAAACAAGCACGCACACACTTAGAGGTTTTGTCATATGTAACGTGCGTGTGTGTTGAAGTTCTTACCAGAAGCACTTTCTCAAATCCCATTACACCCATCCCCAGCACCTCCTCACCCTCCTCACCCCCCTCCCCTCCCAAACATGGAGAGGATCCACAGCTAAGGCAGTTGGGATGGAAACGGATCAGTAAAGCTCCAAATCTCTCTTTTAACGACTCATTACCGGTCGCTGCCGCCCATTAATGTCACTGCTTCCACGCTATGGCAACAAGCAACACCATCACTAACCCAAATCGCTGCAGGGGAGAGGAGGATTGTGTGAATGGGTTGCTGAGCACAGTGGTAATCATCCTGTTTGCTTGCACTCTCCCTTGTAATATTTCAATTTCCTCACTTGCAAACCCCTTTATTGTGCTGCTATAAGAACATGATTGGATACCTAGCTTTGCAACTGAAATACTCTTCCAGAGATAAAATAACAGGAGGGCTAAAAGGAGAGCATTTGGCATTTCACACCCTGTGAAATCCAAAATGAAAAGGCAATACAGCATCAATAAATGCAAAAATGCCACGGGTGTAAGTGTAGATAGGGGGGAGTGTTGATTCTGCAGAAAAAAGATCCCAGCTATTTTATCACTCTGAGAAGCCGAATCCCTACAGAGAGCTCTTGCTCCTTTTCTCTCATCTCGCTGACAGCCGCAAAACACAGATGGGAGAAATCAGGAGGATGGCGGAAGACGGGACGGGAAGAGAGGGAACACAGTGAGGGTGGAGCACAAAAAGGGGGATAGTACATACGAGATGAAAGGGCCGGAGCTAAGAGGCCTTGAAGGAAAAGCCTGTGATGTTACAGCAGCTTATCCTCAACCTGGCTGAATAATTTGGCCGGGGGTTAGTGAGTTAGTGAGATGTTCCTCACAAACACTTACACAATCTGTCACACAAGTCTGTGTTGTGACTCAGCTTCCTGGTTTAGTTACACATCTAAAACTTTTATTCATGGTGGTAATAAGTATTTAATTGCACCATTAACATTAAAGACGCAAATATACATTTTTAATGGAAGACATTAGTTGTCTAACAGAATACATCTCTTAACAGAATGAGAGATAAAAAACCTTTCTGGGACAAATACTGGAATACTTTTTTATCTACGATGTCTTTTTAGGCTTCCCAATAAAATTGTCTCCGAAACTCATTTTTACTGCTGAACTATTAGCAAGAGACATGAGCTCATTTATAGGCACAGCAGCACTTTGAGCAGATGACGATGATATCATGCTGCCGTTTAGCATTTTAACATGCCAACATTGAAAACAAAGTTCAGCAAAGGATGATGGGAATGTTTGTATTTGTAGCCTGACAATGCCAAACTAATTTACATATGCATATAAGTCTCAGCCTCTCAGGTCATATTCGATCTCCAAGGGGTGTTATCAAAGACCAAAATGCCTCTGGACAGACCTGCAACCAGTCAGAGCACTGACTCATGCAACGGAGCACTGAGCAAAAAAAGCAAGATGAGACAATGCCTGCTCCGTTACAAGCCGGGGAAAAGGGTTACCTGGTCAAAAAACTAAAACTAAGCTAAATAGTATACTAAGATGTGTTTTGAGAGGTGATTTCAAGTGAGAAAAAGGCCACACCGTAACAGAATTGTGATTCTTTTTTATCTGTATTTCGTGAGTTGCACTCGATGCCAGTCATAGTTTTAGTGCCAGTTCCAGATGGTGCCAGTAGGGCTTACTGGTGTGCTCTGGGTAATTTTTAACATACAGTCATGGAAGAAATGATTAGACCACCCTTGTTTTCTTCAATTTATTGTTCATTTTAATGCCTGGTACAACTAAAGATACATTTGTTTGGACAAATATAATGATAACAACATGTATAGCTCATAAGAGTTTAATTTAAGAGCTGACATGTAGCCATTTTCTTAATAATGATTTTGGTTATTATCAAGAAAACCTATGAGCTATACGTGTTGTTATCATTATATTTGTCCAAACAAATTACGTTTAAGAGGTGGTCTAATATTTTTTTCATGACTAGGTAGGAGCCTTCACCCAGGAGATGGAGGAGCTCAAATGTTTGTTTTTTTAGCACTACGCTTAGCTACACCATACCAGGTGAACGATTTTTATTGTATCAATCAAATTATTGTCTAATGGAGATTAATGGATAATGATTAGGAGTCCTGCACATAGACCATTAACTGTAAGCAAATCTTCCATCAACAGCAAAAGACAGAACTTAGACTTTGCTATTTCAGTACACAATGAAGCAGTACTACTACTACTATCTCGTACTTACTACTACTACTACTACTATCTACTTACTCTGTCTATCTTTAAAAAGAGATTAAAACAAAAACTACTGAGGAAACATGTGTAGCTCAAGCCTGGGTCGCTGTTTTTGTTTTGCTGTACCAGTGTCGGATGTGTTTTTATCATTGTGATTAAACTTTATACTTATGTAATTACTTTTGGGGTTAGGTATAGGAATCAGGTAGAAATAGAAATTATTATTTTTTATAATATATTTTATTGTTATTTTGATGTTCTGGGCCCCCGTTTATAAGCTACTGATAGCTTTTGGGGTTACCCTTTTTACAAGATCATGTTTTGCTGTATATTATGATTTTAAATTTAAAAAAAATATTTGTAAAAAAATAACTTAAAGTCTAGGCATAGGCCCTACATTCAAATCAGACCCATTCCACATTAGAGAAACTGTTGTGATTGGCCTGCCCAGGGCTAGGACGGCTGGAGATCTGTCTAAATGGGATGGGACGGGGACCAGACGCATCTGCCAGAACAAATAAAAGAGTTCAGCAGATCTGTCTGGCTCCAAAGGTAAGGTATTTGGGGATGATCCAAAATACTTTACACATTTGAATCTTGACCTGATAGCAAAGCTAGGTGAAAAGATACAGGAGTTTTTAATTCATCCTGAATGAATGCATGAAAGTCTGAACTGAATAGTTGACATTTCAATTAAAAGCACAAATGTGAACCTCAAGGTGGTGGATCACCAAAGCCAGGATGTGGATCTTCCTCTAGGTACCAACATTGTCTGTACAACATTTAATGGCTGTCCCTCCCATAGTGCTCAAACATTTCAGTCTAGACAAGAGTGGTGGTCGGGCTAAAACGAAGCTAGCATGGCTAAACATGCAATTAGGTGGCCAAAAAGCACAAGTTCCAGCTGATTTTGCTATTGATTAACACTGTTGAGTGCTTAAAACACATTCACATCAATGACAACTACACAGAACCATGTGATATAATTTGGTGAGAAGACAAAAGGTGCTTGTGTCCTCAGTTAAGAGCTGGTACCTTGCCCCTGGCAACTGAGGCTCTTTGGCAGCACAAAGAGTAATATCTTTGTGATCTTGGTGCTGTGAAGAACAAATTTAATTTGGTATTTTATTGTTACATGTACCTAAGGAGCCCACTGGCAAAAACCCCCAATACATAATCCTGGTTTGTTCTGGTTGTCTGAAGATAAAATGTTCAAATGGATTTTTTGTTATTGTTGTGGTACAATTTGTAGAAAGATTGTGGAGGCTAGGACAGCGAATATTCCTGTAGCAGGATTGGAAATTAACTTTTTTGTACATCTGCCACTGTGGCTTGTGGAAACCAAAATCTACCAGCAATCAATAGATCCTATTTATTTTTTTTCTCTTTTGGCTCGTGACCTATTTTATCAGCATTTGGCTTGTTGTTGTTATTTCTTTCCACCCCTGCCTTGTATCCTTTTTTGTATTGTAAACAAAATCTTTTGAAATGTATTCTCTATTGCCAAAAGTAAATGGACATATACTGTACATCTGTGCTGATTCACACACATATCAAGTTCTGGTTTGAGGCTAGTCTGCTCTAAGCCCTATGGTCACACTTTAAAGGTCATCTCAATGCAACATTTGGGGAGATTCTTGTCTGTTTGAACACGATAATCACATTTTTCTTTTCTCAATTTAGTACAATAGAACTTGACTGGGCGACACAGAGCCCTGACCTCAGCTCTGGGATGACCTGGAACATCAACTACAAGCCAAGACTTATCTCAGTGTCCGACCTCACTGCTGCTCTTGTGGCTAAACGGGAGAAACTCCCTTCAGCCAGGTACCAAAATCCCACAGAAAGCTTTCCCAAGAAAAGAGAGATACATGAATGAATGTAGAAACTATAAAACTACATCACGCCCTACACATGCAAATATACAGTACACCCCTGCTCAGCTGCTAACACATTTTGCACAAATTTAACTGAAAAAGGGAGCAATGGAGGAAGAGAGGCTGATGCTGTACTCATCATCATCCAGAGCAGCAAATCATTTAGATAACATCCACCATGCAGAATGCATTCATTAGTCTGTGATTGATAATAAAACTGAAGTCTGACTGTGCAGCTGATTAAATGCTGCATTTTATCTGCACTGTGGATCAACACTCTGTTGTCTCTTCACCAGTCTGATCATGTTAATTTCATGCTTATTTCCTTTGTGTTCAAATGAATAATTAACTGTAAATCAGTGTCCTCTTTGTTCGGATAAAAAGTAGACTTTTGTGTTAGGTTCTGTGAAACTGTGAACAGGGAATTCAGCCTAAATTATGAGAATATACTGCCACCTACTGATGGAAACACACATCATTACAATGCACTTTAGTTGAGGTTTCTTACATTTAAATGGCGTTTTTAATGACAAGTTAATTAAAAAATAAATGGCACTAATGTATCTTTAGCAAAAGGCAAATGGTTTAGATGGCAACTTAAATAACAAAATGTCAGAAAAAACAAACGGTTTAAGCTTGTGAAAGTAAAGATTAAACTTACTGTACATGCTTCAAACTGAAATTATCTATTAGGGCTGCACGATTTGGAAAAAATATATAATTGCAATAATTTGTTATTGCAATTACAATATGATTCTCGATATTGAATTAAATTATTATTAATGTCATATTCATCTAAAAATGTATTTAAATTGTTGATTGTCATTGTTCTGCAAGGACCTGTACCAAACAAAGATTTTTTTCTTAAGTCTATAAAATATGTTTTAATGGTTGGGATGTTTTTACAGCAGTGCAATACTTAATTCAGAAAGGTATTTTGACATATATTTTATGAAATATTGCTCCTACTTCATTTTAGATCCTGCAGTAAAACATATTATGATTTTGCAAAAATTGTGTGCAGCCCTATTCTGGACTATTCTGAAAAAATTGTAGATGATAATAATAAAGAGAAAGGCACTCAGTATATTGCCAGAGAATCCAAGAGATTTCAGTTATTTCTGGAAAAAAATCATGAAAGCAGCTCATCCTCCATCTCTGGATGTCGCCCTGCCCACCGAGGTTCAGAGACCTCAAAGCGAAAAACTTTCCCTCTCTGAAAGATGACTCAACTATTGACATGTTTCTCCCGTCTGGAGGAGCTTTGTGCTGCTCTCTTTTTCAGTTTGCTGCTCTGCTCTCTGACGTCCCACTGCAACAGTCAGGTGGCGTCAGCTACAGCGGAGAAGTCAAAAACAGCCCCTCTCACTCTCTAGCTCTGCGAACAATGACGACCTACTGTCTGAGAGTCAGCAGCTTCACTGAGATGCAGCCTGTTGAAGTGCCAGCAGCTCCAGAAAAACAAGCCCTGAAGACTGAAAACAAAAGCATTTTTTTTGTGAGATCACAAATCTGTATGTAGGCTAATTGTTATTTATAGCAACTGTACAAAGAGTTTCAACAAAAGTAGAAAAGTGGTTCAACACAAACCATCTGTGCTATAGTTCTATTATATTTACAGTGTATAACGGTTGAAGAAATGGATCATATTACAGGAGATCATATGAAATATGTAAAACCAGCCCACAGATACACAAATGTATAGCATGAAAATATTTCTATTTAACATGTACAATGTTGGAAAGTACATGTACCTATGTATTGAACTTAAGTTCAAGTTTTTAGGTATCTGTACTTGTAACAGTTCACTTTTTCCTTACATTTGTTATACGGGTAACATTTCGTCACCCTGTTAAAATAATCGCCTAAGTCATTTTTTTGTCAAAATTTGGGTTTTTCTGTGCCTAAATCATCTCCTCATGACGCCGGCCACCTATGGTAAAATCGCCTACATCCTCAGTTGATCAGATCATGTGATTTTACCCCTTTAAGATAATGGCCTATGTCAAGTGTGTGACTTAAGCAGATTAATTATGCCTAAGTCAAAATAAAATGTGACTTTTTTGAACATGCCTTTGTGGCTTAAGCAAGATATGGTAACACTTTATTTTGAAGGTGTCTGCATAAGAATGACATGAGCGTGTCATAAACATGACATGGGATGTGTCATGAACATTAATGACACTTTGAAGTAACATTAATGCTCATGATACTTGTCATGTCATGTTTCTGACAGGCTTGTGTGACTCTTATGTAGACACCTTCAAAATAAAGTGTTACCATATCTTGCTTAAGTCACAAAGGCATGTTCAAAAATTGCCTAAGTCATTTATTTCTCTTAAGTTACATAATTTACACACAGTGGTATTACTATGCCAATAGCCATCTTTTGTTACATCCTTTTTGAGTGAAATTATCAATAAATGTCATATGTTACACTTTTGGTGAAGTTTTTTGTGTTTCCTGCAAAACTTGAAAAAAATGAGTTAGGCGATTATTTTAACAGGGTGACGATTTTAAGAGTTTCAAAGTTTTCATCCTGCCTTTTACTTTACATTATTTATTTTTCCAATTCAATTGACTTCTCAATGGGTACAAGAGTTATTATAGGAAGTACAACAGAGTTATTCATTTGGTAAAATACACAACAGCAATTCAACAGCATATCAATCGCAGATAACTAGCTACTACAGTGGCTAAATGAGTCATATAAAAAATATATTACTCGCCCAAATCATGAATTAATAATTATAAAACACCTGAAATAAAAGTATTACCTGAAGACAATGATCGATGGGCCTTTGGGTAGACGATAAAAGATGTCTGTTAACATTTTCTTAGTCAAATATTTGACCAAAAGGTGGATGTAACAATGTCAGTTAAACTGCTAACCAGAGCCGTTGATTAAGATTATATTAACGGCTCTGCTGCTAACGTTTGCAACAGAATGTTCAACTGAAACCAACCGTCAGAAGCTTATTACGTTCTGCCTGTTTACCAGAATTGTTTTCTAATTAATAAATATGGTAAGTAATAATATATCTTGTTATATTTTTAAATGCCTGGGAGTGTTTGTACAGAGAACAACACCAAATAAATCATCAAAGTATAGTGCACCACTATTGCATTTGATACTTTTCTGATTTCTTTACGTTTTTTAAATAATTAACATATTAAAACTATCATCATATTGTGGCTGCAGCGCCGCTGTGTGGTCACTCAGACTGCGTGCTGCAGGTTTAAGGGATGAACCACCATAGATACATATGGGAACCACGGTAAAACTGACAACGAGACACCGGGCTGCACCGGAAACGAAGCCGTCTAAATCTTCATATTAAAAGCACGAAATTCAACATTGTCAAAGGAACAAACCGTCACTACATAAACGTTACTCCGTCCAGTGGTTTTACGGGGATAAAACTGGTTTGGAAAAATGCAAAACCAGACACAATTTTACAATTTGTCGTGATGATTTCACATTTTCAAGGCAGTAACCAGTGTGGAGATGTAACTAAGTACATCTACTCAAGTACAATTTTGAGGTACTTCTAATTCATGTAACTTTTTTTCCCACTTTTTACTCCACTACATTTTGCTGCCAGCTTAAGTTACTTTTCAGGTCAATATTTTAACATAAACATAAACATAAACAAACCTCAAAACAGTATATTAAGTAGTCAAAATTATTATTGAAAAAATATTACTGTTATTCTTAAATAACTACTTACATAAATGCATCAATAATAATGATTAAATTATATATTTGGAATATATACATCTGAGTGGGGTCCATTCTCATTGGCCTTTTCTTAATTAGGGCCATGGGGCAATCACACCGAGCACTATTGTTATACTCTTCCATACACAATTTCGTCCCGCTACTAGTCAAATTATATCTCAAAAAGTGCAGTTTGATCAGGATCGGTGTGCTATTACTTTTCTCTACGGAATACTAACTAACTGCCCAAAATTTTGCATTGAGGTGAATGAATTTCACCTAGAGACTCCATTTAAACTTTAAACAGTAGACACAAGTCTTGTGTATTGGTGTATTAATCCATGTTTCGATAGGTCATATAGTTTTTTTTATCAATCCCTGTTCAATGATTATGATCATTTTTGGAGAAATTCTGAGATTATAATGGGTGTGTATTGCATGGAATGTTCGTGTCACAGTGTGTGACATCATCGCCAGAGTGCAGAGGGAGAGAAAAAATGATCAAAAAATACATTTGAAATCTGTGCTCCAGGCCGCAAATTCCACTCTACAGAAATAATTTAGACATAGAAACGTAGGAAAATTTGTCTTCTCATTCCCAATCCTCTGGTAAAGCTGACTGAGTTAGAGTTTGGGTGTAGGAAGCACAAATGTGCCACTAACACACACCAACAGCCTCATTGACAGCCATATTAAAAACGCAGGAAGATTTCTGTAGAAAAGCATATTTAACAGTTTTTCAGACAGGCTGGGCAGACTTAGAAAGATCTTTATTGTAAAAATAAAGTAAATGAAATTATGGATGGCTTCTCTCCATGCATTTATAATAATAATAATAATAATAATAATAATAACAATAACAATAACAATAATAATATCACAATGTATAAAAATATAGATCATAAAAAATAGGACATAAATACAAGCAGGAAAGGGCAAACAACAGTAAAAGCACCTAAAAAAATATTCTAGTTTAAAAAAAAAAAAAGGGAGGAGGTAGTTGAAGAAAGTTTAATAAAAAAGCTTTTATTTCACAATGTTGTGCATTTTTATGAAGCCACTTTAAAAGCTATTACAGTCGGCTGCATATATAATTGTGGAGAAAAAAAATATAAATGGAGATGTTGTTATGTCAATGCAATCATTTTAATTTAAAAAATACTACCAGCAGGTGGCTCGCCTCTATTCCAGCCCGTAAGAAGCTGGTTGCAAAGCTGCACCAAGGCTACCTTTATCTTGAAATTGAAAAGCGGAAACGAGCCCACAGAGCGTAGCAGAGTCGTCAGCAGCTGTCTGTCGCTCTGTCTGTCTGTCTGTCTGTCCGGCGATGAGCGCACACCGGTGCCGGTTGCAGGCGTGCAGGAAGCGGCAGGAAGGAGGCGGACTGAACCGTTTATCATCGTTTATTAAACTCTGCCTTTGTCATGTTCAAAAGGTGGATTAATCCTCAAACTGTGTGACTTATTTCAGCCGTGAAGATGTTGACAGACATGATTGTGGAGCAAGAATTTGAGATCAAGGAGGAGGAACCGTGGTACGACAAGCAAGACCTTGAACATGGTACAATTTCCTTCCTTTCAGTCTTTGTCTCTGAACCACATTGTTTCTTTGTTTTAACAACCAAATAACAGAAATAGTGGCATTACAGTTGTAGTATAGGATATTTTATATATGTAACACATTAAACTCACTAGTAAGCCCTGCAGGTGCACAGGAAATTACATTTGTAGTATTTTTTGCTATTTATCTTAGCCTATAATCTTAAATATTTTCAGTCAGGATGTTTATTTTGAATTCACGCCGTTTTAGTATGAATGAAGCATCTTTGACAGGCTGCAGGAAAAGGCAGGAGTCAGCAGGACACTCACATATGCGGCAAAGTGAAAAAAAAAGAAAAAGAAAAGGTCTGTCTGAAATGAAGAAGTGGCTTTGACTTAATTTATCCCTTTCATGCTTTCACACAGAAGCTTACCGGTTTATGTGTGTAATAATCTCTTTTGTTGTTTCATACCAATTGTGTCCTTTTTTAAAATTATTATTATTATAGATGAAAGAAGTGGCTTTAATTGTCTAATTCAGGTAAATTAATAACCACCAGTATTTACTCATCAAAAGACTTGAGTATTCAGTTAATATTGCTTAATAAAGTGCAGTACAGTCCTCATGGATCCATCAGTGAGACTAAAGTGTGAGCGCTAACACTGATGGTTCCTCACTCTGTCCCTCCTGCAGACCTGCAGCTGGCAGCCGAGCTCGGGAAGTCTCTCCTGGAGCGAAACAGGGAGCTGGAGCAAGGGCTGCAGCAGATGTACTCCACCAACCAGGAGCAACTGCAGGAGATAGAGGTAAAGTGTCCCCTGTCTCACCTGTATGACTTTGTATCTGTGTCCAAGAGCCAGTACCTGATTCCTGTATGAAGCACGGCGTTCCATCACAGGTTTATTTTGCATTACAAAGGGCTCAGATGAGACTGACAGAAAAATACGAAATGTTGCTGAACAATGGCATAATGTCCACTGGGGATGGACGTGACCCCCTCACTTGGTGGAGGTTTTTTGGCACTGTAAGTAGTGGTTTAACGATACCTTGATCTGTATCGATATATCGATTCAGTTATCAACGATCCAGTAGTGAAAATATCAATACATATCATCATCATTACGATGTGCCTTTGTTTGTTTTGTTTTTATTTCAGTTTTCTTTTAAAAAAAAGAAGTAATATTTTATTAAATTAATTAAATTATAATTATTTTAATTAAATAAATAAATCAATTAAATATAATACAATATTTTTAAAAATTGTATATTTATTCTTGTTATTAAAAAGAACAGATTGTTTTTCATTTAAATGTCTGAAGGAGCTCAGTAACAAAATTCTCAAGTCATATTTTAGCAGCTTTTTTGTGAGTTGATAAAGATGTAATGGATTGAATTGAATTGAATGCAGTCAAAATCGTTCCGTGGCAGACTTTGTGATCTCAGCAAATATGGTATTGCTGTCCAAAGAATCTATATAATATCATATCATAATGAAAGTGGTGATTCACACTCCTACTTGTAAGGACGACCTGCAGATATGACTCAAATTTGAGGGTTAGTTGGCAAAGGGGGTAAATATTTGTATCGTGCTCCTTCATCTTTGATTGCTTGTAAATCAATAACTATACTCTAACATTTTATTATTAATATTTTCAAGATCACATAACTTTACATGTGTGAAGAAATAACACTTATATTACTTGAATGCACTTGTTGAAGAACCATGAGGCTGCACACTTTACTTCTTGTGAGACGGATTGGAAAAAAGGTGTATGCAGGAATTCCAGTAAACCTTCCACAGAATCATTAGGTCAAGGTCTTATTTCAAACTAAAATTACAGATATTCAATAATAAACTTGAGGTTTTACAGATTATCTGGGCTTCAGGTCGAGTTTTAATTTGGTTGAGTAAGACCCGTCTGGCACTAAATCCTCCTCTCTCACTGCTGACATGCAGAGTTAATCTCTTAAGACCTTTACTGGATACTTGTGACGTCACATGTCTGATTTCAGCTCCTGACCTGTGTTGCAATTAATTACCTCTCATTTAATTACTGTCACTGTTTACTGGAATGAAAGGGATCTAACAAGGCTATGAAAAGAATCTTTCAAAATAGAACCAGCCTGTTAACCTTTAACATGCTGCACGTACATGTTATTCATTGACGTTTGACTGTTTATGTTCGTGTGTCTATGCAGTCTGTTGGAACTCTTTAACTCTCTAACAGCAGCTCTGTTGTCCCCTTGAAGTTGATGTTCGGTGTTTTTTTTTCCGTCTGTCTGATTTTCAGCAGGCAGATTAGATGAGAGAGGTTCAAAGTGCTCTCACTGCAGCAGCTGATTAGATATGCCGTTCTAAAGTAAAGCGTTCCTTAAAGGAGCCACTGAGTAAAAGACATTCAACAAAAACATAACGATTGTCTCTTTACATTTATTTCTTGGCCTTTATACTGGAAGAGAAACATGATTATAAGCTAAACATCAAACTAATAATACTAATAATAGTAGTGGTGTTGTTATCTACATTTTCACCCTTTTAAGGCACAAGATACTTCATTAAAGTTGCTTCAATTGATTGTTTTGGCGACCTGGGGGCAGCAGAACAAACTGAAATATCCAGTGCTCCTCAGGGCTTGACTCTAGGTCCTCTACATTTTTTGTTTACATGCTAATATGTCATTTATGGATCAGAATTTTTAAATGAACACAGACAACTGTGTCCTGAATAGACACAAGAAAGGTTTACACAAAAACTATTTATGTAAAGTTGCTTTAATTTACTTTTTTTCACCATGTGGGAGCAGCAGAAAAAAAAAAATATCCGGTGTTCCTCAGGGTTTGACTCTGGGCCCTTTATATTTTTACTTTACATGCTACAATGTGTCAAGTAACCATCAGACAGGTCTTCCTAAACAACATAAGTCTTTTAAAAGACTTAATAAAAGCGGGCAGAATGATAAGGGGTTAATCATTAGAAACTGCTGTTAGATTGATGTACTTATAACTGATTTTCCAACCCTTAAAAGAAAACTTAAAACTCTCCAAAAACATACATTGTCATTCATTTACTGTTAATTTCATGCATTTCTTTAATCATTTCTTTATTTTATCTTTTAAAAATTCCTTTTTGTTATGTTTTAATGCTCCTGTCTTTTCATTTAATGTCTTTTTATGTGTATCTTTTTTGTGAAATGCGTTTCACAAATACTTGCTTGTTTTAGTATAGTGTGATAAAGTAGTGCACAATACATTGCAATATCAACTTGTGCAATAAACACATTGCGATATTGCACTGAAAGCAGAACTGAGTACATTTAAATATCTGTTTATTGCAAGTAGCAATGGACAGATTTTGCCCATATCCTGCAGCCCTGGTGTGATATATGATGTCAATTGAAAATAATATTAAATAGCAACAATAGACTGCGTGTCTTGTTATGATAGACATCTTTCTCAGCTGATAATGTGAAACAAACTGTCACTCATGCCCTAACCTCCGTCTCTCCATCTCTCCTCCAGTACCTGACGAAGCAGGTGGACCTCCTCAGACAGGTCAATGACCAGCACGCCAAAGTGTACGAGCAGCTGGACGTGTCGGCCCGAGAGCTGGAGCACAGCAACCACAAACTAGTGCTGGACAACAGGACGGCCCAGCAGAAGATCCAGGGGTAAGACCGGGTTCATTAGTTCCACAGATACTGAGATGTCTCTCCTCAGCACTCTAACAGAGGTGTGTTTTCTCTCTGCAGGCTGACGGAGACGGTGGAGCTGCTGC
Organism: Centropristis striata; assembly: GCF_030273125.1. Classification (NCBI taxonomy): domain Eukaryota; kingdom Metazoa; phylum Chordata; class Actinopteri; order Perciformes; family Serranidae; genus Centropristis; species Centropristis striata. The sequence goes on from NC_081537.1 coordinate 19,881,342, forward strand.
AGACGCAGGTGGAGGAGCTGCAGCATCAGGTGGAGGAGCTGAAGCTGAGTCCTTTGCAGCCTCGGAGGCCTCCTCATAGGGAGAAGTGGCCCCCGCGAGGCACTCAGAGTGTGTCCTGCCTGAAAGAGCTACAAAATACACTCAGGTGAGGATCCAACTGTTTCTGTATCATCAGTTCAACAGTTAGTGGACAGCATTGGTGGAAAGTAACATAATACTATCACTATACCGAAGTACAATTTTCTAAGGGTTAGGGTTAGACTAGACTAAGGGTTACACTACAATACAATTATTTGCACAATTAACATCATTTTGTCTTGAAGAAGACTTGAAACTAGCGATTGAGAACAAAATGTTGCCACTAGATTCAAGTCAGAAGTAGTCTCATTTTATATTGAGATAGATAGGACAGGACTTAATCTGCAACCGATGTTGTTGAAAGATTGCAGGCTTAAGGCATGTCCGGGTTTGCTTCACTGCTCAGATCCGGAGGTTGTTGCCTGGTAGAAACGCTGCCCCTTAGTGTTGAAAGGCATCTGGTCAGGATGCCTCCTACGTCCAACTTGTAAAATGCCCTGAGGTAGACTAGCTGAAAAAAGAGCAGATAAAGCCGAAAAACATGACCTCTTAGCATAGGTAATAATAACTGGTAATGGTCAATATATTCTGGTGATTGTGGCAGGAAATTATTCAATTTATGTGTCTCTTCTTGAAGTATTGAGATGAGTCAGGCTTTAGTTATTAACTTATTCTTTAACCTGGTTAAAAAAAAACTTTTAAATGTCTTGGCACGGGTCCAGAAGCTCTTTGTAAGCTTCAAGAAGGGAATTAGCAAATCCTCCTCTATGTGTGCTAATCCTACTGGCACAGCAAGGCTGCTTCATGCTGCGGCCACTTCCTCTTGGTCCTGTGACAGGTTCATTCACTGCCTGAGTGTTTGTAATCCTGTCAGAACTGCTCCCTCAAAACATCCAGTCAGATGGATGAAAAATCTCTCTGATAAACATGAGAGAGAGAGAGAGAGACACCAGACAGGTCTGAACTTGGTGTATGAGGTTGGAAGGAAAGAGGTCGAAGTCTGGAGCTGAGGCTGATTCTTCAGCTGATTTATAATCGGCATTTTTCTACTGATAAGTTCTTGATTCCTCACTTGGTGTGCTTTTCCTGCTCTTATCTACTGGTTTTTATTGTCGTACGTCAGATCTGTCTTCAGCTGTGTATTGGTTAGGTTTGGTTATTGACATATTATATAATTAAAAAAACAGATATCACATTGGGCTGAAGTTGAAATAAATCAGTTTAGATGAATGTGTAAATAAATATATCGAAATTTTAACTTAATTTATTTTTTAATCCCCAGTTCTGTTTGCTAGATGTTTACTGAAAATTAGACTTTTTTGACAGTTTAAAACTTCACATTATGCATCTGAAATGTTGAGTTTGAACCTGACCTTTGGTACATCTCATTATCATCTCTCTCCACGGTGTACTTCCTGTCACCTTTCACTTTGTTTTGCCTTCTTATGAATCATGCAAGCAATGAATAAAATTCTTAAGTCAGCTGTGAAAGAGAAGACAAATTATCAGCCTGTATGGTTTCATAAAGATTTTGAAGGAACAACTGACAGAACGCCTCCTCTCAAGGTCCAGTAACTCACCTGCTCTGGAGATTTTTTTTGCCTATTTGCAACTCTTAAACTCACTAAGTAACACATCATATCTTGTTTGTTTCATCCGTCTAAAAAGCTTAAAAACAACATAAGAGAACAATTAAATTTCTCAAGATGCCAAACTATTACTTTAATAGACTGATACAATCTGGTTGTGAAAATATTATCTAAAAGAAAAGAGATGAAATGCTTATATTTGTACAAAAACACTATTGTTTACTGCAGCGTACTCTTAACTTTAACACTTATCTGCTCTACTCTACTGCCCTTACTTTTTAACAACGCAATGTTTGACTTGTGCTTTTTATTATTTTATATATTTTCTTATCCTGCTGTATCTTATTTTATCTTATTTGTATTTTTGTTTCTATTTCCCTGTTTTAATTGACTATTTTTGCTGTTTTAAATTGTGTCTTGCTGTTTTAATGTTTACGTAAAGCACTTTGCTTACCTTGCCCTCACTTACCTTGTGTTGAATTGTGCTATACAAATAAACTTGCCTTGCCTTGCCTTGCCTTGCCTTGCCTTGCCTTGCCTTGCCTTGCCTTATAACAGTCTATGTCTGTGCAGGTACGACCAGGACGAGCCCTCAGAGGACCTCGAATCCTCCGACCTGTCGTGGCACGAGGAGGAGCGGGCGTCGCTGCGTCAGTCGCTCCGTAACCTGCAGACTCAGTTTGCCAGCGAGCGTGCTCGGAGGGAGCAGTCGGAGCGAGAGGCCGAGCTGCTCGCCACTGAGAATGCAGCACTGGAGCAGCAGCTGGGACGGATCGAGGGATGTCAGGTACGAGTCTGACCAACATATCTCACCCCTGCACCCATTTAGTGGATTAGTCGACCGATCTCTTGTTTTGGTCTTCATCAACCATCATTTTTTTTTGTTGATTAGTTAATTTTCATGTTTTTTTCATTCTCAATTACTTTTTTCACATCTCCATTCAACACAAGATTAAAAATGGTATTTGGCACGTCTATTGTTGAGAGACTGGAGATCTAATTGATGAGTGTTAGGCCACTTTCACACCTGAGCTGTTTGGTCCACTTCAAACAAACTCTGGCACATTTTGTCAGATATTCCGTTTGGCTTTTGCTGATGTGAACGCTCAAACAAACTCTGGTTTGGACCAAAGAAATGAACTCTGGTCCACCAAAAAACAGGGGACAGGGTCTTGGTTCATTTCCAAGCGCATTAGAGTTCAGGCTGCTGCAGGTGAGAAGGAAGGAAGCAATCCAAAACACAGAGCATTCTGGGTTGAATTTGGGCGGAATTTGAGAATCAAAATCTAGCATAGTAGTAGCAGGCTTGAAAAAAATAAAGGTAAAGGCAATTACCCAAATATGGTCAGATGATCACAGAACACACACAAAACCAGTCTTCAAATTATTCAGCGACAGGATGGTGGGTTATGGATTAAATTGCACAGCGGATCAATTATGCATAAAAGTGTAAAAACTCTGCCAACAATACATTAAAGTCCACACCCTGCTTTGAAAAAGTGTCTTTCACTCACTTGTTCTGACAATAGACAAAGTTTATTTGTTTACAATTCTTTATGCACTTGATAAAACACAGTGTGGAAGCAAACCTAACCAAATTAAAAATGCAATTTGCAATTTCAGCACTGAATCGCACCAGACTTGATACGTGAAAGCGACCTTAGACTAAAATTTCTATATTTGAGGACAACCCTACAGTTTTGTGAGCAACATAATTCCCAGGAAGATAACATAAGAAATATATATATAAAATATAACTTTGTCTGTTCTACAGTAAAAACTGAAATTTGTCTTGAACACGGCTTCATCACAAATTAAAACACACTTACAAACACATTCACACACAACAACAAATAAAAACAGTGCACCCTATTCTGTGCTGTTTAGGACAGTTATTGCAGGGGGGATGAATGATTTCTTGTAAATGTTTTTCCGGGCCATTGGGGTTCTGTGGTGCAGGGAGTGGGAGGGGTCCTCAGTGATGAGGGGGGCTTTCCTCACTACTGAGCGCCTGTAAAGTTCAGTCAGAGGGAGTTCTGGTTATTTTCCTGGCCTGATTGATCATGCGGGAGAGTTTTGTGTTGGTGAGGAAGTTGAACCAGGATGAGATGTTATATATGAGAGTGGATTCAATGAGTGATCTGTAAACTATTGTTAAAATGTGTTTGCTGATGTTAAAAGTCCTCAGTTTCCTGAGCAAGTGGAGACGCTGTCGTGCCTTCTTGTAGATCCAGTCAACATGTTTTGAGAAGGACAGGCAGGTGTCAGTCTCTGTCTCGAGATACACTCAAATGTCTGTGTGGTAAAGTCCGGCCGATTCAGGCTGAACATGTCAACGTGTTGATGCACCCAGAGTTTAGTTTGTGTCTCTCTTTCTCCTCTGCTTCAGGCCCGAGTGGTGGAGCTGGAGCGTGAAGCCGAGGAGCTTCGTCAGCTCTGGAAATCCGATTCCTCCACGAGATCCAACAGGCCGGACAGCCTCCACAGCATGCTGCCCTCCTCCATGTTCCTCCACCCGGAGGAGGAGAACGACGCGGACGCAGCTGCAGCTAGAAGCCCCTGGTTCCTGAAGCACTGCGACGGCGAGCGGCTGCTAAAGGCTACGCAGATGCCTGACTCTCCCGACAGGATCTACGACCACGAGTGCTCCTGCGTGCGTCGAGCCGAGGTGGTGAAGTATCGTGGGATCTCGCTGCTCAACGAGGTCGACGCGCAGTACAGTGCCTTGCAGGTGAAGTACGACGAGCTGCTGCGGCGCTGCCACCCAGGGCAGCCGGAGGAGGAGCAGCAGGACGGGCTGACCCACAAGTCCGTCCAGACCGCAGCGCTCGCCGCCGCTTGTCACGTTCTGACGGACATGGAGGACTTTGAGGACGACTTTCACCAGCCGGAGTACAAAGAACTTTTTAGGGAAATTTTCTCCCGCATTCAGAAAACCAAAGAGGACTTGATTGAAAACAGAGAGAGACCCTCAGCTGGTGCAGTGCTGCCTATTTTACATAAATAATGTTAAAAAAAGAAAAAAAGAAAATTCTGCTGCAAGATTAATCATTGTCTTCCAGTTGAACAGGCAACTCTTTGGAAAGACTCTCACAGCAGCACATGAAGCTAATTAACTCTACACTTTACTGTATGTTATTTGCCCAGAAATGGTGCTCGCCATGCAAAGCGGTTAAGAGATGAGAGCGATGCAGGAACAAGAAGGCCCGACACCACCAGCTCACGTCTCAGATGTGGCTCATTTTGCACAGAAACACCAGTGCCTAACGCCGTCGTCTCTACTGTGCACTCACTCTACCTCACTCTGCACAAACAGGCTCCCGAGGGAATCATTTCTGGGTCTTCTTTGCATAAGCTGTATCTGTAACACTTTATTTTTTACGAGTCCCAGAATTTCCAGTAGTTTCCTAGAAAGATACCTGGAAAAGAAGGAGGAAAAGATGTCATTTGGTGCTAATTAGAGAGAAAATGAGACTATGTTCAATTAAACCATTTCAGTTAATTGTTGGTGTTATTCAAACAATATAACAATTTAACTTCAATTTCCACGTAATTCTTTAGTTCAAGTCAATCAAATCAGTGCAACTAATTATCTTTTCCGTTGCTGATAATTCTTTTTTTTTTGTATTTTTAAAATTAATTACTTAGTCTATTCAATGTCAGAAAACACAGGAAATAAAAGCCAATCACAATTGCTATTAATTAATTGGCTAAATTGTTGCTGATTAATTTGTGTTGATCAGCTTATCAACTAATTAACCAATTAATTCAGCTGTAAATGCTAGTTTGACCTATAAAATGTGTAAGCAGACAGCAGAAAGTAGGAGGTGGTAAATTTGAGAAGGTATGAATGAAAAAAAATTGGATAAAAAAATTAAAATATGGTGAAGGTCTCATCTATTAGTGTGAGTAGATATGATTTTGTCAATATATATTTTTGATCTCTTGATTTTTACATGAAAGAAATGGCAAAGAATGATTAATTTATCAATTAATTAGCTAAATTGTTGCTGATTTATTTTGTGTTGATCAGCTTATCAACTAATTAACCAATTAATTCAGCTCTAATTGCTAGTTTGACCTAAAGAAATGTATAACTAGTCCCAAATTAAACATCTGTTTCCAGGAAACTTTTTATCAGGAAATGAAGGCTCTATAATATAAAATGTTATTGCTTGTATCTGCTGTTTGAATACTGAACTCCTGTGATCCAATGTGAACTTTTTAATTCATTTTTTTCTTTGCAACTATAAAACAGAACAAAAAAAAGCAAGTTTCTTGGTGATGCGAGCTGTTAAATTGGTGAAGGAGTTTATATTGCTAGACATTAATAATTCAAGGTGCTTAAAGATATTAGGATTTTTTTTGTAATGGTAATATTGATTTCTCAAAGATGATACTTGTACGATAGTTTAGACGACTGTGAGTGAATGTCATATTAAAGGGAAGTTTTACCAAAAGACTAACTCTATGTACTTGATGATGTAACGGCCTCCTGATATATATTATAAACGATATATCACAAAACCTTGTTTGATTAGAAGCTTTTCTCTGCAGCACTTCTGTTGCTTTTGCTGCTTGCTGTTCGTGTGAATAAGACCGTGCACACCATTTGTTGATGTCTGTAAAATCACATTGAGATGCACTTTAGAAATTGCACATTGTCAACGCTCTGCTGACACTTTAATGTTTGTCATATGTAGCTGTTAAGTGTCCTGAATAATCTGCAGTATGTATGTACAGAATGTTTTACCTGTTTCATGATTTGACCTCGTGGTTTATGTTTGAGCCATAAAACATGAAGCAAGCTGAGACGGCAGGTTTTTTGTGTCTTTTTTTTACTGAGTCAGTCTGATATGAAATATGATTAAAGTTTATTTATAGAATCTGCTTTGACGTCCGCCATCCAGACGTCTTGCTGCACTTCAAACACAGCAGCCTGAAAATAAATAAGACAACAAAGAGGAAGATAAAATTAGATTTGCTGCTGTGGCAGCTTAAAGCTAAACAAGTAGCATAAAAACAATCAAAACAGGTGAATTTGGGGTAATGATATGATATGTAACTAGCAATTTCAACACATTAAGCAGACATAAATTAGGATGTGGTAGATTTGAGATGGTATGAATGAAAAATAATGAAAATAAAAATAATTAAATATAAAGAAAAATGAATTATTGAGTGAGTAGATATGATTTTGTCAATATATATATTTTTATTTTTCTCTTTAATATTTTTTCCATTAAAAAAATGGCAAAAATACATCAAATGTATTATGAGCAGAATTCCCCCAACCTAACCACAAGCCTTTTCTCCACCTCTCTGGCTCCTAAAGTAAAAAATAAAAAAAGTATAAAAAAGGTAATAGTATAAAAAAGGGTATTAAAAGGAGCAACCCTCAGGCTAAAATATAAATATAAACTAGGACTGCAAGCAGTACTGAACGGGCCCTCGCAGTACACGCCTGTCGGGGCATGCTGCCGTCGGGGTGTGTGCGTTACAGGGGCCAGTCTATACCACCCCTATGAATTTCATTGCCTTAAGTGTTATAGTGTGGCCACGGTACCAAATATGAAATTAGACTGCCACCACAGTGCCACCTAGGGGCCGATCAATAAAACCTTAAAGGGTTATCCTCAGGAGGGCATTGACAATAAGTTTTGTATAATAATGCACAGACTATCCCTTTAATCCTCATACAGTGTCTGAAGGAGGACTCTTAACTGATATGTATAAGTTGTATAAGTTAGAAGAGGCAGGTAGCAATGGTGGAAAGTAACTATGTACATTTACTCAAGTACTGGACAATTTTGAGGTACTTTTATGTACATTTTATGTAACTTTATACTTCTACTCCACTACATTTTGAGGCATATATTGTACTTTTTACTCCTCTACATTTAGCTGACAGCTTTAGTTACTTTTCAGGTGAAGATTGAAAATGAAAAACATGATACATTTAAAATGATTACCCATTTTGATAAATTAAACCACTTAAAAGTTTATTAGGTAGTTAAAATGAGCGGAGTGGAGTCATTTCACAGTGTGGTATTAGTACTTTTACTGTAGTAAAGGATCTGAATACTTATTCCACCACTTTTTACTTCTTTACTTTTTTTTACCTTTTTTTTTCCTTTTTTTTTTTTACTTTTTTTTTTAACTTTTTTTAAAAAACTATTTTTTCTTAACTTTTTTTAAAAAACTATTTTTTCTTAACTTTTTTAATTTATTTTTTTCTGCGCTTCTGCGCATGCGCGGCCCCGCCGCGTTTCTGCGCATGCGCGGCCCAAATACGCTTCTGCGCATGCGCGGCCCCGCCGCGTTTCTGCGCATGCGCGGGCCAAATACGTTTCTGCGCATGCGCGGCCTAAATACGTTTCTGCGCATGCGCGGCTTTTCTGCACATGCGCAGAAACGTTTGGGGGCCGCGCATGCGCAGAAACGTATTTAGGCCGCGCATGCGCAGAAACGTATTTGGCCAGCGCATGCGCAGAAGCGTATTTGGGCCGCGCATGCGCAGAAACGCGGCGGGGCCGCGCATGCGCAGAAGCGTATTGGGGCCGCACATGCGCAGAAGCGTATTTGGGCCGCGCATGCGCAGAAGCACAGAAAAAATAATAAAGAAAAAAAAATAAATTAAAAAAGTTAAGAAAAAAATGTTTTTAAAAAAAAAGTTTAAAAAAAAAGTTTAAAAAAAAGTAAAGAAGTAAAAAGTGGTGGAAGAAGTATTCAGATCCTTTACTTCAGTAAAAGTACTAATACCACACTGTGAAATGACTCCACTCCGCTCATTTTAACTACCTAATAAACTTTTAAGTGGTTTAATTTATCAAAATGGGTAATCATTTTAAATGTATCTTGTTTTTCCTTTTCAATCTTCACCTGAAAAGTAATTAAAGCTGTCAGCTAAATGTAGAGTAAAAAGTACAATATATGCCTCAAAATGTAGTGGAGTAGAAGTATAAAGTTACATAAAATGTACATAAAAGTACCTCAAAATTGTCCAGTACTTGAGTAAATGTACATAGTTACTTTCCACCATTGCTACCTGCCTCTTCTAACTTATACAACTTATACATATCAGTTAAGAGTCCTCCTTCCTGGAAATTCAGGATGACAATAGTCAATTTCGTCACGTGTGACTTATATTTAAAGTTTCATGAGTTTTGGGGTATGTTCAGGCAGTGAAAAATGCGATCAAGCTGAAATATTTTTTGCTTAAAAAAAATCTTTAATGATCAAAGAATATAATGTATTTATTTTATCGAGTAGGTTGAAACTTACATATGAAATATCAATATTTTAGAGTTTTCCCATCTTTCCATCCCCAATGATGAATAAATAATGATAAAACAGACCAGTTGACATTTACAATGTTTATTGAGCAAAGTAACAAACCAATGAAAAAGAAACACAGTGGTCATAACTCGATGTCCTACATTTCCACTCTTCTAACAGTATTTCAATGAGAATCAAAGCATTATTGTTCCTGTTATTCTGTGTGTGAATTTGTCTTGTGAGGCACTTTAGATGGAGGCTCAAGATAGCAGCACGTGGCGACACACCAGCATTTACGTATGAACATCTCCCCCATCACCCACCAGAGGGTCACTCCCAGTGTCTGCACAGGATCACGACCCGGTCACGTCTGTTTCATTTGTTCCTACAAATGGATTAAATCCCCGACAGATTTATGGTCAAAATATGACAAAAAAACTATTCAAAATTGCGTCTTTATTGGTCGTCATCAAAATCAGTCTCTCTCATGAAAGGAAAACCATTTGAAACTCCGTACATTCAACCAAAAACAAAACTCAACATCCGCAATTTAATCCACTCTTTCCCTTGAAATTTTATATTTCAGTACACATTCGACTGAGTAACACAGAAATGGGGGAAAAGCCACATTGGATGTGGCAGTTTCCAGGTCCTTGATTGCCAAAAATCTTCGATGACTTCATTTGTACAACATGAGCAGAACGACATCAGGGACTTCTTGCTTCATTTTCCCCCTTTTTGTTTCCCGACTCATGAATTTGGCAACGTTTCTTCACACGGTTTAATTACATTAAAGCTCACCCTTTTTATCTGTGTACTAAGGGTGCAATAAATACTCAGTTATTCTTTAACCAAGTCAGATCAAAGAAAACGTTAATGACTGATGAATAATTCAGGTTTTACCCACAAAAGGCTTAAACAATGTTTGTTTTTTTATGTTTTCTCTGGCGAAATGTAACAAAATCAGGAGTAAAATGAAAATACTTTGAGCCACTTTGCTTCGTAAACACCATCCTGATGAGGAAAAATTCAAAAATAATCAAACATGAGGCCCAAAATAATCCAAAACTCTACTGATAAACTGTATATATATATCTCGCTATTCCTCTTTTTTGTATATTGATGTTTCCCATCCAGCTCTTAGTGTGAGTATGTGAAGAGTTGTTTTTTTGTCCCCGTGTCAGAAATGTTTTATGTTCTGAGCAGCCGGCTGGCGGTTTGTCCTCCAATCGCCCGCCCTTCAGAGCCGGGCGAGCTGTGATTGTGATTGGCTCTCGTCTCTCTGGCTGCCCTCCCACTGGACACCCAGGAGAGGATTTGATTGGCTGGCGACAACCGCAAAGGGAGGGAGAGGAGGGGGGGTGCGGGCTCTCAGGGTCAGGACTGTAGCGTTCCCTTGAGGTACCACATCCCTGCGTAACTGATGCAGCACTCCTGAAACCACAGACAAGCTGGATCAGATACATATTACATAAAGTGTAATTATAATAATAACTGCAGGTTCGGTCTCGTCTCACGTTGAGCAGCCGGTCGACATCAGACTTCGAGACGTCTCCGAACTCCTGCGCCAGCCTGGTCTGCACTGCATTCCTCCGGACCCGGTAGTTCTTGTTGAAGAGCTCGTACAGCAGCCGACGTTGCTGCAGGAGGAAAAACACAGAATTGATTTAAGGGAACAGATCCTACCTCACTGATCTCCTCCATCACCACACCCCTTCCCCAGGCTCCGTTCCTCTGAAGCAAATCTCCTGTCCCCTCCCATCAAGACCAAGCACCACACCTGGGGCGGCAGAGCTTTCTCAATAGTCGCACCCTCCCTCTGGAACTCTCTCCCAAAAAATATAAGAGACTGTTCTCATCCACCCACCTTAAAAAAAGAAAACGTGTCAAAACCCACCTGTTCACAAATGCTTTTAATGTATGACCAATACTGTTGATTTTAATTTGTTTTTATTTGTAACTGCATTTTCACTGTGTTTCAACTGTAAAGTGTCTTTGAGTACCATGTAAAGCGCTCTATAAATGAAATGTATTATTATCATCAACATTTTGAGAAATAAGGAGCTAGATGAGATTGATTCATCTCACACCTGTGTTTGTAAAGTTTGTGCTGTGCTCAGCTCATCTGCTGCTCAATCAAAGACTTGAAAAAGGGGAAAACCTTAAGCATAATTCTCTCCAAACGCTGACTAGCACCCCGAAAATTCAATAATTAACATGTTATTGTATTGTTTGTTAAATTTGTACTAAATCTGGGGTGTTTTTGTACCTCCTAGAACCCTTTAACCCACTTAGACCGGATGCAACATTTGCATGTTTTGCACTGTGAATTGCTGAAATACATGTGGAAGGCGAAAGGGGGAAAAACAAGAGGAATTTACAGAAAATAAAGTTGAACAGTATCAAGACCACCAAAAAAACTATTTTTTTAAATGAGTTTATAGATTTAAAAAAATATATATTTTCAAAAGGTAATAATCGACTGTTTAAGCCAAGGATCTAAGCTTTCAAATGGTTTTAATTTCATATTTTTATCTGCTACTGAAGCTGAGAAATAAACTATTTAGGGAACGTTGACTTTCTGTGCAGTTTTTGCAGAAAACCCTCAGGTTTTGGGAGGTTTCAGAGATTGTTTTTCTACGTCTAAAGTCTTCTGCTCTGTCTAAAGTCACCTTTATGTTGCCGATTTAACATAGAAAGTCTGGTGCAGACGTTTGTGGTTGAGGATTTGTGGTATTTAGTGCATTTTAGGTGAAAACAGAACTGCGTCCTACATTTCTCTTCCGTTTTGCTTTGCAGTGATGCAGCTAACAAATCATGACACAACTGCGTGTGGTTTCCAAGACTCATGAGAAATTTCAGTGATAGCTGAAGACAAGTGGTTTGCGGTGCGTTTCAGCTGTAAACATCTGCATGCAGACGTTGTGAGACTTCTACAAAATGTGTAAAAAATGTTTTCACCTTGTCAAAGTCCTCTCCAGTCTCCCACAAACCAAACACCTTCTGTTCATCGGCAGCTGCTGTGGTCTGAGCAGGAAACTAAAGAGAGTGAGAGAGAAATGTTAGAAAAGCGTTTGACTGGGACGTTACTAGTTCAAACCTCAAAACCTACACAGCTATAGCATCTTCCCTCCTCTCTCTACATGCACCATGCAGGATAAACACTTTCATAGACGTTCCTAGTGAGAAAGTGTTAAAACAAAGCAACAAAACAACATAGCCTAGAGTCAATAATGCATGTCATATTTCATGCAATAAAATAGTGAACATTTTACAGCATTGCTTTTCTTTCTCTCAACACTTAATTTGTCTGTTAATTTGGTTTGTTGACGAAAACAAGACGCGGCCAAGCACTGAGGACGATCACCGTGCAGACACAGACTCATAACTGATCTCTGAGCTGTCCGACATCTTAACATTAATGTTTATGTTGATGCAGAAGGAGAATCACCAGACTTCAGATCTGCCTGCGCTTGCAAACGGCCAGCCGGCTTAGTCCCTCGCTGAGCACTAATGAGCTTTGCTTTGAGGCTAATAATCTCTTGCATAACAAACATGGCGTCCGGCCATTCCCTTCCCTGCGGCGGTTTAAAATCCTCTAATGTCTCTTAGCATACAGATTGGATGAGACGTGAGCCAGGACAGGGATGGTCCTGGCAGGAGACCTGGCTGCTTAATGAAACAAGAGGATGTGCATACAGAACGCACCACTCCCCGCCCTGAGAGCAAACGGCACACCAAGAAAAACAACCGTTACGGCCATCGGAATTAAGCCAACAAACAATGACTGCAGAGGCCAGATCAAAACTCTACACACGCTGAGGTATCAGGTGGCTGAGGAAACCTGAGTGGAACCTGAGAACCAGGTTTGAATCGCTTCAGCGGCTTCACAGACTGCTTTACAAAGTGCTCACAAGCAAAACGGCCGTTAATGTTGTTATTCTGTCTGAGAAAACTGATAGCTGCACTCTCAGGCTGAGGAAAACCCCTTCACGCTGCACCCTCAGCTAGACAGGAACCAGAGCAGCAGCAGCAGATCTTAATCCAGGACAAAAGAGGGAGGAATCTCTGCACCTGATGTGCAGGTAAAAGAGAAACACTCAGTTTTAGGTTTGTGAAAGCTGCACTTATTTGGTGGGTGGTGTTTGGGGGCCTTCCCCAGAGAAAATGTGTTTTTCAATTAAAAAAGCGCCATTTCGAATAACTTTGGACCATTCTAATTGCCATGTCTTTTTTTACAAAAAGTAGAAAAAGCTGGAACAGATAATAAATAAACACCCAAAAAGCTTAAAAACAAAACTTGAAGTTGGATCTAATGGTTGTAGCTGGTCCAAAGCTGCTTGTTTTGTCCAACCAACTGTCAAAAAGAAAACCCCAAAAGAATTCAACAATGTTCTCCAATTCACTGCCACTTCAACATGTTTGCACTACTAGTGTTTTAGTTTGGTCTTGGTTGTTTGTTTGTATTTTTATTTGATACTATTTATTTATTTTTATCTTTATTCTATTCCTTTTTATTATTCGATTTGTATTACCTTATCTGTTTTGCTCTGTACTTGTGCTGCTGCAACACCTGAATTCCCCCCATGGGGATCAATAAAGGAATGTCTTATCTTAACTTACTATTATAAAAAGGAGGAAAAGACAGCTAACATATAAAAAGCATTAAAAAAGCACTAAAAGTACTACAATTACTTGACTATCATAATAGCAGCCAATTCATGTTCTGATAAATCAGCTAATCAATTAATAATTTCACCTCCAATTGTAATAGAAGAATTTAAGCACATTTTACACACACTACAAAGTCTTGCAGTGTTTACAATTTAAGATTATAATTCAATATAATCAAAATTCTGATTGTTTCATCCATGCATGTCAACTCTCCTGAAGCCCATGGTGATGTTTTCAAACATCTTGTGTCAAAACCCCAATATATTTCTGTTAAGAGTATGAAAAGCTGAAAATATCCACATTCTGCTTAAAAAAATTACTTAAATGTTTACTGCATTACTGAGTTTTAAGTTCCTGCCTCACAGCGATAAGGGTTGTGTTTTAATGCAAACTGGATGTCTGGGTTCATATTTCCTCATCTTTTCAGATACCTTTTGTATCATGCAAAGTGGTGTTTTGCCAGACTGCTGCCAGTCTGTACGAGGCTTTAAAGTGGCGAGAGTGAGCATTTCACTCAACTCAAATTATAGGAATGTGATTAAAACAATCTCAACTCGATTTTAGCTTCTTTGCACTGGCTCCCTGTTCATTTTAGGATTGATGTCAAGATTTTACTGATTTTCACTTTTAAAGCTCTTTTAGGTCTGGCTCCTAGCTATTTAACAGAATGATTAACTCCATACAAGCCGACCCGCGTCCTCAGATCCTTGAGTGGCGCCCTTCTGACTGTTCCAAAGTCTAAACTAAAAACCAAAGGTGACCCGACTTTCTCCACCAGAGCACCCTGACTTTGGAACGGGCTGCCCGAGGAGATACGGCGAGCAGAGTCAGTAACTTCTTTTAAATCACTTCCTAAAACCCACTTCTATAGACTTGTTTATATGTAATGCTTTCTATCTCACCACTCCTTTTTACTTCTTCACTTTTTACTCCTTTTACCTTTTATTTTCTGTGTATCTGAGAATGTCTTGTGATTGTTCCTGCTCTGTCTCTTATGGTTTTTCTTTTAATGTAAGAATTGTTTTTAGCCTTATGGCTAGGGCTGGGTGATATAACGATATATTTTTAAATGTGATATGGAATTAGACCATACTGTATATATATCAATATAGTTCAAATTTGAACTGTAATCCTTGCTCCAGGCAAGCTGCGGCTTTTATTTAAGAAATGTTTTATTTAAATTTGTACTTTACGGAGTTTGATTTAAAAAAAAGGTACTCCTGTTGTTATACAGTACTTATGTTCACTTAAACAGTTCCAATAAATCTACTTGTGATATTTGGCTTTGACTGAACATTTGCTCTCACTTTGCAATAAAAATATTGGGATATATATCGTATATCGATATTCAGCCTGAATATATCTGGATATGACTTTTGGTCCATATCGCTCAGACCTACTCAGATATAGGAATGTGATTAGAACAAAATGGATTATAGAAAGAAAGCTCCAGAGAAGGAAGGAAACTAGGAGCATCCTGTATGTATAAATCTGAGTTTTACATCCAACTGCTTGTAAATCCCAAGTTGTGACAGTAGAAATCCTCCCTGATACTCACAGGCACCATTATCTGTTTGCACTGGCAGAGCAGTATGGCGTCCTGCAGCATGTGGTCCGAGATGGAGGTGAAGAGGCTCTGTCCCACCGGCATGGAGGCCAGGTGGAGGCTGAACAGCCTCTTGAACTCATTCAGCGTCAGTACAAAATGCTTCCTGAAAGTCTTTATCACAAAGTCCTGCAGCTCCACGGAGGACGAGCTGGTCGGACTCGCTCCGTTCCCGTTCGTGTGATCGCTGGGGTAACCGTTGACTGAACCGTTGGGGATGGAGGAGGAGGAGGAGGTGTCCATGGGTTCGTCCTCGCCGACGGGTTCCTGTTTGATGTGGACGCCGCTTCCCGCCCGTCTGGCGTCCAGCTCCTTCTGCAGGGACGACTGGTTGGCCTGAGCGCGGTCGTGAGCCATCTTGAGGCGCTGCTCGCCACCGACGTGGACAGGATCTGGAAAACAACCAAAGACAAGTCAGCTCTAGTAGAAATTATTCCTACTGAATGTTACATTTTCAACGTGTTGACGGGCGGCTGATGCAAACACACCGGGCTGAGGAGAATTCTTTGGCATGAAGTCTTCTTTAGAGAAGTTAAAGACCTTTTCCAACCTGAGAGGAAAGACGATGAGAGATGTTACAAACAGTTCACAACCCTGAACCCTCTGAACCACCAAAGTATGAAACGTATGTCAAAAACAAAAACAAGACAACTGTACAAACAAGCATTATCAATGAACTTTGAACTTTCGGCAGTCCCTGAACTGATCCAAGGTTACAAAAGTTTCAGTGAGAAAAAGTAACCAAAACTAAGCTTAGAATTGTAATATTTCTGGCAAATTCACTTAATTCTACATGTCTCATTTAAAATGTGTCCAAAAATAAACCATTTGTAATAAAAGTATTCAATTCTGCTGAGACATTGTGTCTTTTTAGTCTTTTTTTTTTTTACAACATTTGTGACACTTGGAAAAGTGGTCCAAAGTTTTTTCATGATTTTTGTCATTAGAAATGTGTTATTCTGCACAAAAGACATGTTTAAGTTTTTCCCACTTCTAGCCATGATTGCCCTGTTTCCAGAGAGCTGCAGGACTTATATGTTGCACTGAAAAATGAGGCCACAGTTAGTAAAATTTACGCACCCATTATAATCAATGTGTGAGATTCCACCGACTGCAGATCCGCTGCGTAATGAGTCCGACAACGCAGGGCCATCCGACAGCCCTCGCAACACTTGCGCAGAGCTTCTATTTTTGTCGGACGACGGAGCACTACGCATAAATTCAGCACAGAGCAGATCGTTCCGGACAGGAAGTCTTGCACAGACACAAAATAAAACACCGGTATATTTTCAAAATAAAATACCTCGGGTTCGCTAACGAGGTCGGCCGGCTCGTTAACAAGCCGGCCCACCTCGTTAGCGCTCATTAAGACGGAGTCGCTGGATTTGTCTCCAGTCATTAACGAGGAGATGTTGATTATCTTCCAGTTATATCAATTGATTAGGTGTGAATTCGCGAGATCTCGTGCGTCCTCGGGACTCTGCTGTCCGCAACAGCTCCGACACAGACGGATCCGGTGGGTGTTGACGGACTGCGTAGATACGCAGCCGTTGCGGACAGACCCCTGTCGGAGTCGTTACGCATCCAGTGGAATCCAGGCGTTAGAGTGTAAATAGCACTTCCATGATTGACAAGAACACCCTGGTGAGATGGTGCAGACTCTTCAGATAAAAAGCTTCTCTGAGTGTAACCTACTTGCTCTGGATGCCGAGCCACAGCATGTGTTGCCTGTGGGCGATGTCTGGGTGTTTCTTAATGAAGTCGACATCAGTCGGCAGCAGGAACTCCCAGCCCCGGTTGACTCGGGGAGCGGCCACATGCTCCAGGAACTCCTTCACATCCTCTGGAGGAAGCTGACAGAAGACAGGAGGAAGAACCTGTTAGTTCAAGTTACCTGAATGAACGGAGACACTGTAGCCTCGAGGTGACAGGAAGCAGGTTCAGAGACTCTCCTGCTCAGCATCTCACAGGTTTGTTACTCGATGAAAAACTTACATTAACAGGAATGTGACCTTGCAATCACAACAATTAATGCAAATAATCCTAACCCCACATCATTTAAAGAGGCGTCCTATTTTATTCAGTACCTGCTGTATTTCTACAATAAATCAGAAAGCAATACAACAGACTAATTCAATCCAGATCAGTCTAAAAACAGGTAAAACTAGGAGACCAGGTACAAGAATTAACCAACCTGTTTACATGATTTAATGTTCAAAAAACACTATTTTTGTCATACTGCCCGTGGCTGATGCATCTCTATTCCCCCTCTGTCTGACAGACTCCATTTAACCCCCCTTACCCTCCCAAAAAAAGCCCAGTCAGCTCCGATTGGTCAGCATTTCCAGGTCTTTTGAACCTCTGCCTTCACCCTCTCCGTCATTGCATCCAGAGGTAAGACTGTAACGGAGTACAGCATCACTTTTTACCGTGATAATCAACAATAAAAGCTTCAAAATGTACACAATTGAACACGTTCCAGGAGCAATGTGATCCAAAACTGGGGAGAAAGTAACAACATCGGTATCCAGGATTACAGGTTTCCCTGATGTTAGCGACATGTAGCAGTGTGTGTGATGTAAACGCTGCAGTAACGCACCTGGAGTAGACCACTGTAAAGAAATCTGTCACATGCAGAGAATAGAAGGAAAACTGTTGGAAATGTCGGTCACAGAGGTTTCCGTGACATTTGTTTACCTACTTAATTAGTCATGTTTAATTTAAAAAAAAATCCACCATTGTACAGTTATATATTTATGTGACAGAAAGTACGTAAAGGCATGATATGCCTCCTGTAACGAAAAAGTGACAAATAATTTCTGTATCCGCCTATTTTCCTACTTGATCCACCAAGTTTCCTGAAAACCGAGCCACTAGTTTTTCCACAACTCTGCTGACAACTGAACTGAAAACTCCACCTCCTTGGCGAAAGTAATTAGAAAGGTGAAAGCTTCCACAAACAACTTCCTTGTGAACGTGCTGAACACCTGAGAGACTGATTCACCATGAGAGCAGCCCCCTGGGGCTGCCGCATATTTTCAGGCTGAGTGCCTCAAACAATAGAAATAGAGCGACACGCTTCATCCTCTGAAGACCACGCTCACCGGAGGGGAAACTATCTGTGACACAACCAAGGGGGGAAAAATGTCTGTAGCTGGCTAAAAACACTAGATTTAAGCATTTCAACGGATTATTTTAGAGGACAAGATAGCAGTTAGCAAGCTAATGTTACTGCATAGATTTTTTGGATTTATTATTTCCACATTCCACAACACAAGGTAACAGCATCTTGTCAAAATGCTTTAGCTTAACTTTAAGAAATGTAGTCAGAATGCATAAGTAACGGTACATATATTGAGTTTCAGGATTTCCCCACTCTAACTGCTGATGTCTCACGTCTATATGCGTCTGTATCCACTTTTGTCTTCTTAAAAGTTCAGTTTTTCTGTTTGTCTCTCTGTAAAAACTTAGTTATGGGTTCTTCATCTTGTTGGCAGTGCGTCTTATCACACGGCAACCTTTAGACATTTTACTGTTGTTTGCTAACAGACAGAATTGGCGAAAAGGCTCCTTCATTCAATACAAAGTAAATGTAGAGCGATGGGGGTGGGGCTTAAGTGTGCTCTGTCTCTATAAAAGTTCAATTTAAACATTTTTTACAGCCCTCGGCCGGGACATTGATGGTCGGTAGGTAAGGGGAGAATGGGTGGTGGGATTTTTTGTCAAATATTTTCTTTGTCAAATAGGTGGAATTACTACGGTATGATATTTATACATTTTTATCTTTTTATTTTTATTAATTTAAAAATATAATTTTTTCTTAATTCTGTTGGACAATGATATTATAATTATTATTATTTTAATAATTTTAGGCCTTAGTGTACTTTTTTATTTTCTCAATCAGCTGATTCTGTCTCATTTTGTTTTTCCTTATTTATCTTGATACGTTTTGATATTTTATGTTTATTAAACCCCGTTCAGATACTTCTGTGAAGAATGCCTTACAATAAAAAAAATACTTGAAATAACTAATTTTTAAAACGTGTCAAAAGTTGGTAAAATGACAAAAAATGGTCAAAAACTAAATCGCGTATTAATTTTGTTTTTTTCTTTAAATGAAACTTCTGTGAAATTTAAATATTTTAGAACAAAACACAATTCAGAAAATGCAATGCGTTTGGACGTCTCTATGGGATTATGGTCTTACTTTGATAATGGCTGTGATCTCCTTCCTCATCACGGAGCGCTCCAGAGTGAACCTCCACATCTACAACAGAAACAACCACTTTAAAATCAAGCCAGTAACACAGAGAACATCAGGTGCTGCAGTGATGTTTCCTTAATTTCAGGTAACTCAGTAAAGGTTTAAAAAACTTCTGACAGCAGCTCACCACAAAGTCCCGCCCACGACAGAGCACCTCAGCTGGGACGCCGCTGTGAGGACTGCAGGTGTTTTTAGGATACAAAACATCACTGCAGAAAAAAACAAAACATAGAAAAAAGTTTAATTCATGCTGTTATGGCAGTTTAGATTTATTGTATACAGTCAATGCTTACTGTATTGCATGCAATGACTGAATAAAATACCAAATATAGAAAACTACCTCACTGAGCTCATTTTAAACAACACCTTTAATCTGTGTAAACCTTTTAGTCTCACCTCTTCACCACCCAGTTGCCCTGAACCAGCAGCGCCACCTGCTGGATGCAGCGCAGCGCCGCGGTGGAGTCGGTGCCGGAGGCGAGCAGACCCATCAGGTTGGCAAACGGCATCACCTTGACTAGATACGGGAGGAGAAAGATAAAAAACATTTAGTATGACAAATGACGTAGATTTTTAAAGTCTTCAATAGTTTGAGGTAGGAGAATGCTTTTTCACCATTTAAGCAGTAAGTGGTCTGTTGAAAAAGATGCAAAAGCAACATATTGTCACACTTTAAATAATCCCCTAAAAGTCATTTTTTGTCAAAATTGTTTTTTTTTGCCTAAATCATCTCCTCATGAAGGCGGCCACCTATGGTAAAATTGCCTACATCCTCAGTTGATCAGATCATGTGATTTTTACCCTGACAGGCTTGTGTGACTCTTATGTAGACACCTTCAAAATAAAGTGTGACCATATCTTGCTTTAGTCACAAAGGCATGTTTAAAAAAAAAGTAATTTATTTCTCTTAAGTTACATAATTTACACACAGTGTTATTACTATGCCAATAGCCATCCTTTGTTACATCCTTTTTGAGTGAAATTATTAATAAATGTCATATGTTACACTTTTGGTGAAGTTTTTTGTGTTTCCTGCAAAACTTGAAAACATGAGTTAGGCGATTATTTTTTAACAGGGTGACGATATATATCAACCTCTACTTCACTGGAATATTCCTTGGAAATAACTCTTGTTAATGTAGTTTTTAAAAGTTTGGACGAAATGTAATTGGTTTATGCATTTTTTGACCTTGAGTATTCAGGTTTTAACAAGACTTTGTTGTAACTATGTGGGGTTTTATTATAACTCTTAACTGTTATTTTTTTTATTTTTCAAAAATAGACTAGACCACTTTGAACTCGCTATTATGTATTTATTTTATTATATATATATATATATATATATATATATATATATATATATATATTATAGGGTTGTTTTTTGGCTTGCTATACATATATTTTTATTTTACTTTCATTGTCTTTAATTGTTTTTAGAAGTTGATAAAAGCATTCTGTCAGAGGAAAGACAATAAAACTGACGGTTGGTTTTATGGTGTAAATATGACGCAGCTAATGCACGGCTGGTTTGGATGCATTCAATAGTTGTTGCAACAATCATACATCTGACATCCATACTAATGCTTTGTCGCCCTCGTTTGGTACAAAGAAAAACTGCAAGCAAAATGCAGACTGATTCATATTATTCTTGCATTAAAATAATGTAACATAATGTATATGTTGACTTACTGCTTAAATGGAAGAAAAAAAAACCTTCTCCAACCTTCAAACTATGGATTAAAGACATTATAAGCTAAAAAATTGAACACTGAAATAAAAAAATCAGTACTCTAAAGAAAAAAATTAGCTGAACCGATATTGCTGATACAGTTTTGTACTACTGACACCACATAATATACAGTTTAGTTATTTATTTTTTGGTCACTTATCTTCTTTTTTTTTACCAACATATTTATCATCTATTTTAAGCTGTGAGTTTTCTCTTTTTTTCTCAGTTTATTTTAAATGTCTTATTTAATGTCATTTTCTTTGGTCTAGCCAACAATTTTATCACATTTTATTTATTTATATGTACCTGCAAGTCTTTATGGATTTTTTTTTGTTTCACTTAAAACTGCAACTGTGATTTACTGCATACAAATGACCTTAAATACGAACAAAAATAACTTGAACTACAACAATTAAATAAATAAAATAAATAAAAACATGAATAAATATAATAATGTCTATGTCACATATTATTGATTTCTTGTTGCAGCCTTTCTATCTGACAGATGAGTTTTTGTGAAATGTGTCAACCTACCATTCTTCATCAGGGTCTTGACTTGTTCTCCCAGCGGCAGCGTGCGGAGCTGAGCCATGGAGAGAACGTTACTGGGACCAACTGGCTTCACACTGACGAACAGAAGGAAAAAAAACAGTTGGAGAAAAAAAAAACATCAGTGAAATATCTTTTGATACCCTGTTTGACTCTCAGAACTTTTGATGGAAGTGTAAGAAACACTTACACTTTTTCCTCTGCAAGAGGAGGCATCAGCATGGCCAGGTACTCCCTGCAGAAATAAGAGGGAACCATCAGGAATATCAAGAAAACTACAAGAATTGAACAGAGTCTCGAGTCTTGGTAGAAGATATAAGTCAATATAAGCCTATAAACACCTCAAAGTCAAAGTCATTAACCCATTTAGGTCTAAAACGCCTGGAAAAAATGCCTGTAAAACCTCTGGGCGATTTTAAAATAACCCCCTAAAACCTGAAGTTTTTCTGGAAATTCAACAGAAGTGTCAACGCCTACTGGATAATACATTTTTCAGCCTCTGTAGCAGATAGAAATGAAATTCAAGTCCCATGTTGCATTGCGACACTCCCGCATGTATTCTGATGCATTTCATTGGCCAAGAGACCAAAAGTAGGTGGAAAAAACTACAAATACTACAAAACTTTAATGGTAGAATAACACAAGAGCGCCCCTCGGTTTTAATGGTAGAAATGTGGTAATGCTTTCCCGGCTTAAATGGGTTAAATGTATTAAAATGTCACTTGTTGACACTCACTTGGGAGTTTTGACCAGCTCAGAGTTCTCAGAGGCGTCCACTGACTGACAGAACAGGTACTGCCGCTCATGCTCCGAGTGCCCGTCCTGAATTTAAAATCACATGACAGAACAGGAAGAACTGATGGAGACAACAGCAAGTAAAAGCTCCATCACATTTGGACAACGGTCCTAAAAGGAATGGTTAAATGTTTCTAATGATCTGATTGATCAGATGACCCCCTACCTTGACCCCGTGGTAGTGCAGGTGGACCCAGGGCTCCTCCGCCTGCTTCTTCTGGAGGAACTCGTACGACTGGATCCTCCTCTGCCGAGCCTGCTCCGACTCAGGTCGAGCAAATCTCACCTGCAGTGGAAACACATGTTATTTTTTTTAGAAATGATGGATTCACGTTGACACAAAGTCAGTGAAATCATCAGGAATGTTTAAGTGTTCACCGTGATGGCCTTGGCGTCCTCCTCGGCTTCATCCTGGGAAGAATCTCCGCCTGAAGACAAAAGACTCTGGTTACTTAATGTTAACCAATCTGAAGAATAATGTTTTTCAAGCCAAGTTGATAACAGCATCAAGTGTAAAGTTTTTTTTCTGCTTGTTAACCTCTCCTTCAATACAATATTCCTCTGAAATAAAAACACATTTTTAAAGTACTTCTTAAAAGTTTGGACCACATATAATTGGTTCACGATATCTGAAAGCTGTTTTCAGGCTTTAACAAGACTCTTTATTTTATTTCTTCTTTTTTATTTAGTTTTTTTTTTAAATTCATCTGTTATTTGTTTCATTAAAAAAACTTTACATACTAACAAGTAGATAAAACATGCTCTATTATTTCTTTTGTTGTTGTTGTTGAATTGACCAAATCTTGCATTAAGTAGAAATTCTGAAGTCATATGTTATTGATTTCATTAACGTTATTTATGATACTGGGTTTTTTTTTGTTTTTGAAGTTTTTAAACTGTTTCTTCATAGATAGTAGATAATAGACGAATTCTACTCCTAACAAGATTATAAACTTTTTATTGTATTTCATTACATTTTTTTTTACAAGTTATTAAAAGCAACACATTTAAACAGATCACAATTATACTTATAACAAGATTAAAACTAGTTTTATGTTTTTGTTTAAGGATTTTTCTCTTTTTTCATTTTTATAGGTTGATAAAAGCATTGAGGGTATTTTTTTTTTTAATTATTGATTGACGTGCTACTGACATCTTTAAGTGTCTTTTTTGTCTGAACATCAAAATAAAATCCAAAAGTTATAGAATGATAGAAAAACAGGAAAACCTCACATTTCAGCTAGAGACAGAAAATAGTGATCTCGTTAATTCTTTCATTTATCTTAGATATACAAGAGTAAACAACTTTCACCATTATCTTGTTTTAACATCTACGCTAATCTCTCTCTCTTTATTTAATTTTGAAAACAGACGCACCCTCATTGGCTGCCTCCCTCTCTCTGGTTTTAGTGTCGGCCTTGTCCAGATAAGAGAAGCTCGGTCTCATCTGGAGGATTCCTGTCAGCGGGGTGACGTGAAGCTCACCTGTTGATATAAATAAAAAACAAAATACAACTTTTATTTATATACGACTGTGGACTCATGTTAGACTGTCATGAAGTCAAACATGCTGGTTATCTTTAACGTAAACACATCAAAAGTGCAGGACGCGATAAGAAAGGTAACACTGATAAAGACTCACATGGACTCTGTGAACATAATGAGTGACCTTTGTGTATTTACAAGCAGAAGCAACGAGGTTTGACGAACCAAAACAGAAGCACGTCTCTAAAGTGGGCTAAAGAATCAGGTCAGACCTTTGCGGAACACAGCAGCAGCATATCTGGAGGTGTTGGTGGTGGCCTGGATGGAGGAGAAGGTCTGTTTATCCATCATTTTCCTGGAGAAGAAAAGTAAAGAGGTTTAGGAACCTGGGGCGACAGAGCTTTCTCAAACAGCCGCGCCTTACCTCTGGAGCTCTCTCCCAAAAAACATAAGAGACTTCTCACATCCATCCACCTTCAAATAACTTGTCAAAACCCACCTGTTCACAACTGCTTTTAATGTATGACCAGTACTGTTGATTGTAATTGTTTTTTGCCACTGCATTTTAACTGTAAAGCGTCTATGAGTACCATGTAAAGCGATCTATAAATAAAATGTATTATTATTATTATTATTATTATTATTATTATAGGAGGGAAGCAGGTTTGAAAGGTCAAATGTCATCTTAAAATTTTGATATTTAATAATTTAAAATGATGCCCCAAATCAACCGTTTGCGCTAACCAGATCCTGTAAAAAAAACATTAAATTCTGTGCTCCTCAGCAACACTGTGAAACCTTTAATGACTCTGCTGAGACCAACAGTCACATGACAAAAATTAAGGTGATGTGGTTTAACAGCAGACGTACACTGAATAGGTGTTGGTTTCGTCATAAGTCGTGCCGTCCACATTCAGAGCGATCTGCTCTCCTTTGCTGCGACAGTAGTTTGGACTCATTGTGTCGATTGCCATTTCCAGCTCCACCTGTGTTATTTAGTTTGACAAAAAAGCAAACATTACAAGCACTGATAGATGATAAAATAATAAAAAGAGCCTTTAATTAATTATTTTTTTTACCCTTTGCTGCTTGGGTTTGATCCGAGCTGATAAGTGGTTGACGTCATCATAGGTCATAGTAGAGGGTCTGACAGGGTACTGGGGAAAAAACAGTAAAGGTGATTAGTGAGCCAGTGCAGAATAAAACTTAAAACAAACTTAAAAGAAAAAGGGCGTCAACAAAGGAAAATATTACCTGGAAAAGATATAGCTTATCTGCAAGGCTTTTGGCAAGATACACATCGATCTAAAAGAAAGAGAAACACAAATCAAAGTTATTCTCTTATTTCACAAACCGCTTGTCATTCAAGCTGCCTTTTCTTTAACGTGTGTGCTGCTTATGTGTTTTTAGCGTATTTTATCTCTGCAAAAGCAGCCTTTATCTCAGTGAAATTAAAATAAAAATTAAAAAAAGACATTCTTATAAAATTCATCGGGTTTTTTTCCAAAGTATGATTTTCATTTACTCAGTTTGCAGAATCACAGTGAACCCTGAGCTCACGTTACATTACAGAGAAATGCATCAGTAAGTATTAAGAATTGGGAAAAAAGAAGGCAGATCAGTGCATTCCTGCCTACATAACATGCAGCAAACATGTGAAACAGTGAAATGTCCTGTATATTCAGACATAACACTTATCACATGGATATCAGTGAGGGGCATGCACTGTGATCTTGTATGAAGCAATAGATTGTTGTATGTTGTGCAGAAGTGATGTTGCTATATTACTAGTCACTTTAGTGTTCGTATTGGTGGTGCAAATACAAAGTCCAATCCATGACAGTTAGAAAAAATACAAATATACCATTTTATTTCCTAAAAACAGCCTGTAGTCTTTAACAAACATGACTCAAACAAGAGTAAATAGTGCAGTGGTGTCACAATGAAACATGAAAGCGCCACTGTGGCTGCAGGTTTTTCTACTCCAACCAAGCAGCAGCAGCACACCTGATACAACAAATCACCAGAGCAAAAGAAAGTTTCAGGTGATTGAACAAGTCGAGTCAGGTGTGCTCCTGCAGCCACACCGGCCCTTTCTCAAGGATCACAAGGACACTCCTTTATTGCCGTGTATTATAATATAATTAGCAAGCAAGGCAAATTTATTTGTATAGCAGCAACCATACACAAGGTCATTCAAAATGCTTTACAGAGGCATACAAATGACATTAAAAGCTTTAGAAGCTGCATTAAAATGTAATATTAAGACTGTAAAAGTGTATTTATAAGACGATAGAACAATTGAAAAAATAGCTATTGTGTTCATGAGAAACCTGAATTAAACAGTGATGTTTTCAGCCCTGCTTTAAATGATCTCAGGTATTCAGGGAGCTTGTCCCACAGTTGAGGAGCAGAGAAACTAAATGCAGCTTCACCTTGCTTGGTTTTAATCCTTGGGACATAGAGTAAACATGTCCCAGAGGACGCAAAGGGTCTGGATTTTTCATAATTAACAAGTAACTCTGAGATATATCTGGGCTCAAGACCATTCAGCGCTTTGTCAACAAGTAACAGGATTTTAAAATCTATTCTTTAACGCACAGGCAGCCAGTGCAGTGATTAAAGGACAGGTGTGATATGATATTAAACTCCTGCAGACATACCTCCTCTATAATGGGGTCATCATCGTCCCCGCTGGCCATATTGGTGTGAACAGAGTGAGGAGGGGAGAGGAGATGAAACAGGAGCAGCAGATCTCAGAGATCCAACCTGGGAACAAAAAAACAATGAGTTACAGGAATCCACTCTACAGCTATACACACAACTGTTGCCAAGAAGTGGCCTCACCCGGAGCTAGTAATACAGAGAAACACATGAACAATATGATTCAGCATAATCAAGGCTACATCAGGATTAATTAGCTTCACTGCTGTCAGTTTCCAGGAGATCTGTGGCAGAGGTTTACATTTAATTAACCCACATAATAAAGTTTATCATAAAATCACACAAAGACAGATCATGAAGTCTGTCAAATGATGCCATCATTGACACAACCAGGTAAATCACACATGATGCAAGAAAATGCAATCAACACTAATTGACTACTCTTCATGTTAATAAATAACAGTATAACAAACGTTACATATAGCTTCCATGTAATAAAATCGATTTCAAGCGGTTTTAATACTCAGGGGTAATTATTCGTAAAAATAAGTCATATTACAGGCTACGTTAGCTTGATTAGCATGCTAGCAACACACCTTTCAGCTACAGGCCTGCGCTACACTCCGGGTTAATTTATATTCTGACATATACAAAACATACATATAAAAAAACTGAGTGTAAACAGCAACAAGCTCACTGTTTAAACACAAACACATAAACGTAGAAGCAACGAAACTAGCTAACACGCAGGTAGCCGGTGACAGGCAACTTTAGCCTAGCATTAGCAAGTTAGCTCGGCGTGCTAACATACAAAAATAACACACTGTGGACTCACTAACGGTCCGTTTTGTTGCGCAGACAGTGCCCAGACTAGCTTCAGCTCTCACCTGCAGACTTCACGGGGCCGTTTTAGCTATCTCATCCGTGTGCAGGAGCGTGGTGCGTGGAGGTGGAGGGAGAAGACTCTCAGCTGAAGTCTGTCGGTACCATGTTGACTCTGCTCTACACAGACACGTGGGGAGGAGCCCGTGCCCATAATGCACAGCGGGACTACCATAAAGTTTCTTTTATAAAGTCAGTTCTTGTTGTTTTTGTTTTAGCGATGACAATGGCATTCACGTGTTAACTGATTTATATATGATGCGGAATATCAGTTGATTTACGAAAAGGATCTGGCAGCGGTGGGATTCGAACCCACGCCCCCGAAGAGACTGGAGCCTTAATCCAGCGCCTTAGACCGCTCGGCCACGCTACCATGCTACCAGCTACCTCCATCCAATACTATAATATCAGAGATACAGTGACTATATGATTCCAGAACATGGCAAATTCGCGCATGCGCAGAACGAAGCGAATTCGCACAAACGAGCGAAAAGTTTGGCATGGAAGTTTTGGTGTGAAAGTGTTTGTGTTTTTCCTATGGGCAAAGTTCTTATGGGTTCACTCCGTTGCATTTAGCCGTTTTATAGCAAGGTTGATATGCGCTTATCCACAATGGACTTTATAACCTTTTCCGCCCTCTGGATGCTCTTTCATGAATTAATTATCTCCAACTCTGTCAACGGAGTTGTCAGTCATGGAAGGCTACAGTACACCAGAACTACACTACTGCAACTGAACTGTGGGATAACGTGCGTGACAGACATCACGCCACAACTGCCAGGTTTTATCCTGAAAGACCCAGGGGGGGAAACGGCGGCAACAAAGATCTGATTTGATGGGCAAGGTCCAATTTCTCTTGGTGGGATTTTCTCTTCAGTTGGGCGGTGTAGGCTATAATCTGCCCCCGACTGTAGGCCTTAAGGGCATCCCACACAATTAAACAAGAAGTGTCTGGAGACATATTTGTAGTTAGAAAAAAGGCTATTTCATCCTGCATGAATTTGACAAAGTTATCATCCGACAGCAAAGTTGAGTTGAATCGCCACTGTCTGTTCCTCTGAGGGAGGCCAGGGAAAGACATGGTCAGGACAAGAGGGGCGTGATCGGTGTTACAGGATGACAATACTCTGATAAGCACACGAGTGAACCAGTGGAATAAGTTCGTTATCGATAAAGAAATAGTCGATCCTTGAATAAGTGTGATGAATGTGTGGAAAAAAAGAGTATTCTCTGTCATGTGGATGCAAAGAGCGCCATATATCACAAACACCATAGTTAGAGAGAAAGTCTTGAATAAAACGGGCTGACCTACTCGCTGTGCTGGGGTTAATAGAAGATCGGTCCAAAACCGGGTCTAACCAACAGTTAAAATCACCTCCGAGGATAAGAGAGTATGTATTGAGATCTGGAAGCAATGAAAACAGTCGTTCAAAAAAACCTACGTCGTCCACATTAGGAGCATAAATGTTAACAAATACTACCAGTGTGTTACATAGTTTACCTGAGACAATTACATACCGACCGAACCTGTCAGAGATCATATTGTGTTGCACAAAGGTTATATCTTGACTTATAAGAATTGAAACTCTCCGGGCTTTGGCTTGAAAAGAGGAGTGAAATCCCTGCCCCGACCATCGTGACAACAGACGGACATTATCTGAATTGCGAATATGGGTTTCCTGTAAGAAAGCTATTTCAGTTTTAAGTTGTTTCAAATGTGAGAAGACCTTTCTTCTTTTTACAGGATGGTTCAGACCTTTAACATTCCAGCTCAATAGATGTCTGTTCACAGGGCCGGTTATTCCTACAGGCCACCAAGGCGGCTGCCTAGGGCGCCAAATTGGCAGGGGGCGCCCCCTTGTGGCGCCCTTAAGCATACATCTTTGTTTTAACAACATTGATTAACGAAACATTTTTTAAAAAGAATGGGCATAAGGTCAACAATAAGCCAAGAACGTCTCAATGGGCTTGCTCTAATAAGTATAAACCAAGACGTGTCAAGCCAGATATCATTTGATGACACCATTGATGAATTCGCGATTAGGAAGGCTAGGCGTGTTCCATTGTGAGCAGTTGGTTGTGAAATACCATAGTAATTTACACTTTGGTGTTGAACTTTGGTGGTGAAATACCATATTACTTACATTTTTACATTTCTTAATTTTTTATATTTATTTTTATTGCATTTGTACATTTTATTTATTTTCAGTCTTTACAATCAACAGATCTGTGTTTTCTCATTTATTTATTCTTATTTTCAATTCAGTTGTTGTTGGTAAAGTTCCAAAGTTTCTAAAAATTAAAATGTTGAGACCATTATATTGCCTGTATGTAGTTCATGTATCAAATATAAATGTACATTTAAATTTAATTTTTATGTTTATTTTTATTGCATTTGTATGTCTACATTTTATTTATTTTCAGTATTTGCCATTCTTAATTTGATGAAGATCTGTGTTTTCTTATTTATTCGTATTTTCAATTCAGTTGTTGTTGGTAAAGTTCCAAAGTTTCTAAAAATAAAAATGTTCTGAGACCATTACCTTGCTTGTAGCTCATGTATCAAATATTAGTGTACAGCATAATACATATAACATAGTGTACCTATATCAGAATGAATACATGGAATGGATGTGGTGCACATGTGGAGAACAACAGAACCGGCAGTGACATAACCCCCCAACCCACTCTCCTCAACCAAGACAGCTGCAAACAAAAAAAGCGCGTGCCCTAAGGGCATTGTACCCGTAAGCGGGCGGCCCGGGTTCGAATACGACTCTTCCCCGCAGGTCTTCCTCTCTGTCTCCCCCTTCACTCTGTCCTATCAATAAAGCCCAAAATGGCCACTAAGCGAATTCGCGCATGCGAGCGAAAAGTTTGGCGTGGAAGTTTTGGTGTGAAAGTGTTTGTGTTTTTCCTATAGGCAAAGTTCTTATGGGTCCACTCCGTTAGCCGTTTTATAGGCAAGGCCAAGCGCAAATCGTGGCAGCGGCACCTAGCGGGGAGATGCCACGGCACATGCCACTGTTTCGGGGAGATGCCACGGCACATGCCACATCTTGTTAAAAGATTGCATGACTGCAGCTGACTGGTGCAGCAAGGAAGACTTCAATGGAGGACTAAAACTTCCTGGCGTCCTTTCAATGGAAAAAGAAGAACAAATTGAGGCCCTCAGTGAGCTTCAAAACTGGAAATGTGATGTTGAAGAGGATTCGCCAGCAGAAATGTTCACGTTTGTGTTTAAAAAAAAAAAGACTATGACAAATTCTGTGAGAAACTCCTAGATAAGGAAAATTACAAAGTTTTTGCCAGGTTCGAGGAACCTGAGGAAGAGGCTTAACCTAGCCTAAATAAAAAGAGTGGGAAAAAAAGCTAAATAGTGTCTTCATTTCCGTGCTGTGGAGAGTAACAGAACCAACAGGGAAAAAGTTAACACATACACACACACGCACACACACACACACACCTCAACCCAGGTACACGGAAGTGCCACGGCTATCTCCCCCAAACAGTGGCATGTGCCGTGGCATCTAGTGGCATGTGCCGCGTCATCTCCCCCAAACAGCGGCATGAGCCGTGGCATCTAGTGGCATGTGCCGTGGTATCTCCCCCAAAAAGTGGCATGTGCCGCGACGCTAGCGGCACCTCGCTGCGGCATCCGGGGTTAGAGATGCACTAGAGATGCAGCAGCGAGGTGCCGCTGCCACGATTTGCGCTTGGCCTTACTCCGTTTTATTGCGACGTTTATATGCGCTTATCCACAATGAGCTTTATAACATTTTCCATAAGGGCATTGTACCCGTAAGCGGGCGGCCCGGGTTCGAATACGACTCGGAGCCCTTTCCCGCAGGTCTTCCCCTCTGTCTCCCCCTTCACTCTGTCCTATCAACAAAGCCCAAAAATGGCCAAAAGAATATCTAAAATAAATAAATAAACAAACAAGTGTGAGCTCTAAGATATGATTACAGATAACATAAAGCGTCTAGTTCCAGGCAACGTAGAGTTAAAATTGTCTCCGAACGTAAATAAATGCTCACAGATGAAAAAAAAAACGTCTTGCATGGCGTTATTAAGGGTCGTAATGCAGAGCTAGACTCTGTATTAATAAAACTCTTAACAGGACGGGGCCTCACATGAAAACAGAGAGAAGTAAATACAGTTTTAGATACATTATTAATGCAAAATGACCAACACCGTGAGATTTGCATATAATGTTAGTAACAGTCTGTGTAAGCTGTCAAAAGGAACAGCGTTAAAATACTCACGTATGAACCACTGGACCGAACATATTCACCAAACAAACAGCACCGTCCAACTTGTTATTAACCGCGTAGAAACCGAAGGAAATTAACCTTTCCTCTGCTGGGTTCAAAGTCATTAACAACTTCGGGACTGTAGTCCTCCACGATCCGAATTGGCTGGCCGCAATATTCGAGTTTCCCTCGTGGCCGTGCCTCTCTGATGAGGAGATCCTTCGTCTGGTACCGGTGCAGGCGGAGGATGACTGGTCGCAGCCGCTGTCCGGGGGCCGGTTTCTCGGCAGTCCCAAAATATGCACGTTTTGACGTCTGCTTCGGAGACTTTAGCCTCGAGTCTAGCATTGTTCTCACTCAGAAACGAGCAGATGTTCTCTAGGTCCAAAACTCGTTGACTAATGTCTTCTGCAGCGAGTTCAAGGGACGAGACACGCTGTCCGTGGTCCTCTGCTGCAAGCCGCGTTTGGTCGAGCTTCGAGTCGAGCTGGCTGAATGCTGCACGTGCAGCGGCTAGGTCTGCACGTGGTGATGGCTTCCAGCGTTAAGCTAACATTAGCTTCTTCTTTTTTGCTCGATTTTCCGCTTTTCGAGGCCATTTCGGAGAAAAAACTAGTTTTTTTCGGGCAGAAGGGGACGGGAGATTGAAGAAGACAATGAATGGTTCTTTCTAACAGTAAAGTTTGAGGGCTGGGTAGTTTGAAAAGTTCAGCATTCACGAGAGATCCCACCTACACGTCTACTCCATCTGCCCTACCGACCGGAAGCCAGCTCAGTCACTTTTTAGTGAAAAATGCATTAATTTGGGACCAAGAAAAATAAAAAGAATGATTAAAAAAAAAGAAGAATCATTCGAAATACAATAGGGATCTCGCAGGTCGTTGCCTGCTCAGGCCCTAATAATAATAATAATAATAATAAAATAGCTCCAGAGACTTTGAACCTCTCCTCTGAGGACTCCAGGTTAATAATCGGGTAGGAAAAATGAAAAGTGTTTTCCCATAAAAAGCACACTTTATTAACAGTTTGAAACTCCAAGCATTTTTATTTTACATACATTCCTCCAACACAAATGTCTTAACATTTGCTGCAAGTAAGTAAACTTTTTTTTCTTTGTTTTGGTCTTTCAGACCTTCTCTTTCATACAGCCAGCACACTCACTTAGTCAAAAGATAATCAGACAAGACATTAAAGAAAAAAGGAGTCAGGGTGACTCACAAACAGGAAAAGAAGAACAGAAATCTGGACATTTAAGCCCGATCCTAAACCTGAACACACACACAGCACCACTGGCAAAAAAATCTGTAATAAAAAAATCTGTAAACTGTCCCGGCGATCAGTCAGAACTCCCGTGGCCTATTTGTAATAAAAATGTGCATCCAGAACTATTCCTCCATAAGCGCCCAGGCTTCCTCGGCCTTCATGTAGTACTGGTTTGCCAGGCGACCTTTCATTGCCTCCATGGCAGCTTCTGCTGCTTCTGTAAACAGATCACCTGCAGGGAGGGAAGGTAGGAGACTTTAGGATGGACAGTGACACATATCTGCAACAGTCTGCAACTACTAACACGTATTGTGTGTGTAGTGTGATGTATCTTATTCCTCTGTTCCTTGGAGCTCCACTGTTACTAACTAAACTATCATAAAAACATACAGTCATGCAAAAAATAATTAGAGCATTTCAAGGACCCATGTTAACCATTACAGTCATGAATTATGCTGCAGGAGTGGTTTGAGAAGTCACTTGTTTCTGGGGCAAATTTCAGTCGACCTTTATTCATTTATATATATTAAGTTATTTTTTGGACACTTTTTCAGCTTTATTGATAGTGGTAGAGATTAGAACCAGCTGCATTGCAAGGACTAAGCTTTAGTGGTGCATGCTCTACCAGTGATCCACCTCCAAGTGCACTTTTCTTTAAGGGTATGCAGGTATATTCAGGTATATTGAGCAAGTCAGGGAGTCGAACCTGCTTTCTGTGGGTCTGCGTTGAGGTTGAAGCCTCCCTCCTGGTACATCTCTGCTTCTCTGGCCAGCAGCAGGTAGCGGGGCTCGTCCTGCGTCCCATCGAACTCTCCCCCCTCGTCATAGTCCGTCATGTTCAACACACTGTCATACCAGTGGATCGCCTCCTCCCAGTCCTGCTTTCTGGATTATTGAAAAATGAAAACAATTCAGCAACAAAAGTAGTAAAACTGTGCTGAGAAATGCCTCTAGGGGGCAGTATTATCATGGCTGTTGGAGCAGGATTCTGTGTGTGTTTAAAGGGATAACTTAATGCACATACTTCAAGCTTCAAAATACAAGACATCAGGGCATGTTTGTTTTGGCTGTGTTACTGAGTACGGCATGCTTTTTTGCCATTTTAAATCTGATGCTGCACAAAAACTAATAATGCAATGTTGTTGCTAATCTTTGACTGTAACAAAAAACAGTGACGACGTGTAATCAAACTGGCAGTTAAAGGGTTACAATCCAGAAAATAATTGAATATTTGGTAGTTTTCATCATGTCAATTGGAAAATTTAACCCCTAAAAAGTGGAGAAAAAAATCTTAATATGTTATATATTTATAGCGGTTTTTGGAAGTGGACGTTTTTGTCCTTAATGTTAGTACATTTTAAATCTGAAAAAAAAATGCATCAAAATCAATGATACTAATCTTTGACTGTAATTTTTTTCAATGCCCCAGCACCCTATGATTTATCATATTGAAAAGAACTCTATTTTTGTTTTGTTTTTTCATAAAAACAACAGTGACATCTTGTAATCAAACTGGCATTTTAAGAGTTAAAATTTCAAAAATGTTTAAATATTTGGTAGTTTTAATCAGGACTAAAGTTGATTAAAAGATTTAACCCAAAGAACTGGGGGAAAATATTTATATAAAATGTTTTTCTCAACGTTTTTGAAGTGGACACTTTTGTCCTAAATGGCTGTAAAGTGTCGTATATTAAAGTGCTACCAGAAATAACAGTCACTGACCTGTCAGCTGACAGGTTGATCCCAGTATCGAAGGCTCTGGCTACTATGATCATAGAGTTTCTGTCTCCGGACTCAGCAGCCAGCAGCAGATACTTAAAACCTCTCATCCGGTTTCCTGCGTTATCCTGCCAATAAAAACAACACAGAAATATTAGAAAACAATGCTGCTGCCTCTTGCACATTAATAAAAGGCTAAATAAACGGTATGTGGCACCTCCAGCTCCATGTCTGGCAGGATGTGATGAGGCAGCTGCATGCAGCACTGTCCCAGAGCGATGATGGCCTCCAGCTCTCCGCACAGCGCCGCTCTCTCCAGGTGGAACATGGCCGAGTTCTGATCCCACTGCTCGTCTTTCTCACAGAAGCGACCCGCTTCATGGTACCGCACCATCGCCAGGTGGACCTGGATGGGGAGGAAGGAGAGTAAGAATATATTTAACCAAATTAAATGAAGACTTAAAACCAGCTTTCTGCAGCAACAGATAGAATCAGGAGGAAGATGTTGAGGTCGGAGCTAAAACTCATCAAACATATAATATGTTTGATATTTTCCCCTCTCCATTTTTTGGTTCTGCACGTTTGGTTCTAAAGCATGTTATCCTCTTGTGAAGTAGTACCATGTTAATGCTTCTCAGGTTCTTGTCAATGTTTCCCGTTTTGTTTTGTGTGATGTGATGGTTTTTATGAAGCAACAATGCACTGTACCCAAGCCAAATTTCCCTTTGGGGACAATAAAGTTTAACCTTAACCTTTCCAGCTCTTGTATCTGTTTTATGTCTTTACTTTATGCATTATATCCTTTTTGTGTGCTGATTGTGAATTTTACATAATCTATTTGTAATGGACAAAGTGGGGCACTGACATAGCTCTCTGAATATATATCTATTCGACTTTTTTCTCCAATTGTTGTAAAATTAAAAACCATAAAAATGCAACTTGGGTTATTTCTTGCTCACCTTGTGTTCACCTGTGTTGTTATTATTGCAAATTGCATCATAAACTACTTTCTAATGGATGTAAAAAACATTGTTCACAATGTAAAAATGATTACATAAATTACACTTTAAAAACATACTGATTTACTGCGAAAAAAATAAAATAATGCAAATGGTGGTTAAGAAAGTACCAGTAAGATCTTGGACAGCAATAAAAGAGAAATAAGTCTACAGAAAGACATTGTGCTTTGTGAACTTTGATGTCTTATTTTGATTGATATCTAAAATTAAATGTGTTGCATCATATCCTGTTGCATCAAACCCTAAATATGTTGATTTCTTGTCCTGAAAGCTAAAATAATGTACTGCCAAGGTAAGTATATATCATACTGTATATAATTAGTGGGTAGGACACAATAATATTCTACCCTTTTTGACTCTCAAGACTAAAATATCCTGTGTATGTTGGTGGAAAAAGTTGTTATGTCAGATGTTTTTTGTTTCTGTAAAATTCAACAATCTTCAATAATCTTACGGTATTGAGAGTTCATTTCAATCCTTCAAGCCTGACATAAATATTATTATTTTTTCTTTATTAATATCTATACCTTCCCGAGGATAGACTGGCCGATCTTCTTTTGCAGAAGCGCGTTGAGTCGCTCCACCTCAGTGGCCACGCAGGATGGTCGGTGCACGTGAGCGCGAGACGAATGGTAGAAGCTCCACTTCTCCTCCGTCAGCTGAGTGGATAAAAAGGAAAGTCAAGACATGCAAGAAGGAGAAAGAAGTATGAAGGTGATACCACCTGTTCTGCAACACAATAATCAGAAGACAAATTAAATGATGAAGGTAAATCAGGTGCAAATCACACAGCTCACACTGTCAGGGCTGTACCCGTGCAGAAAAGTTCTAATTTTGACTGATAAATGACACAAATCTGGAGGAGTACATCCCTGAAGCAAAAGCATGTAAAGCATGGAGACAGCAGCACACAACACAACACACAGCTGTTTTCAGTAGAAAGGTGGTGTGAAACTGAGGTAGATGGTGTTTCTGTTTCGGCTTTCCAAATAGTTACTTTTAATTTGTTTGTATTTTGCATTTTCAGCCTGTTTTCAGTCACTCATCTGTAAGAAGAGTGGACGTGGAAACAGTGGTCAGCTTCAAATTCCTTGTATGAAAACCTACTTTAATAATAATAATAATAACCATAATAATAATTCTGATTCTGTCCTTTTGTTACAGATGACCCATGCCCTGGTTTTATATTATCGTAGCTCTTAGCCAATTGTGTTAGCTTAGCCACTAACGGGGCTAGTTGGTAGATTAGGCTTTTGCCTAATCCTGTCAGAAGCAAGGCTAAAACATCCTTTTGGGTGGTGATAAAGGAGAGTAAAGCCAAACATTGTTCTTCTTTTAAAATAAACTCATGTAAAGCATGGAGACAGCAGCACACAACACAACACACAGCAGTTTTCAGTAGAAAGATGGTGTGAAACTGAGGTAGATGGTGTTTCTGTTTCGGGTTTCCAAATAGTTACTTTTAATTTGTTTGTACTTTGCATTTTCAGCCTGTTTTCAGTCACTCATCTGTAAGAAGAGTGGACGTGGAAACAGTGGGCAGCTTCTCTAATCAAATCAAACTTTAAAAATCATGCTTTATAAAGCTAGGAGCAACAGCTGGATTTACAAGCCTCCATGCAAATATTCACCGACTGATTTTCCTCATTGTATGAATTGTTTGAGACTCTTGGAGGAGCTACCATCTTCCTCTAATGAGGGAACACAAAGTGCAGGAGGAGCTGGATTAGAGGAGAGGTGAGGGATGGGTTTTGTTGTGAAATTACGGCTGATTCACACTACACGACTTTCAGTCTTGTGATCGGGAGTCTTGAAGTCGTTGGAATTTTTCACATTACGTGACTGACCGGCGACACAAACGTTCTACATCTTTGACCAGGAGGAATCCTGGATATGTGTAATGTCTGGTCTCCAAACTACATTTAGACATGCACGCGATAAGTGAGCAAACAATCCGCAGAACGTTTATTTTTATTCACAAGATTAATTTACACAATTTTCTAAGCAATTGTTCTTGTTTTTGTGATTTTTTTTAAATTTCTTGTTAAAAAGTCACTACAGAGAATTGAAAAATATATTTAAATAATAACCAAAAAAGGAAATAAGGAGAACAGGAGAACATGTTTCCAGATATCATCTCATCTATTTTATAAATAATAATAATTATTATTAGGCTGAAGACCTACCTCTTCCAACAATACCTTGGTTAAGTCATGGTCACCTATCTATATATATATAAATTAAAAAATAAAAAAGTTATATTCTTCGCTTCTTTAACGTATAGAACTGCTGTAGCAATTACAGATGGCTCTTAAAGTTATGTACTTAGTTGGTTCCTTTGGTCTAAGGCTAGTACCTTCAGGTTGAATGCACTTATTGTAAGTCGCTTTGGACAAAAGCGTCAGCTAAATGGGGCGTCCCGGTGGCTCACACCGGTGGAGCGCTGGCCATGTGTGCCGTGTGCTGCGGCGGAGCTGGGTTCGAATCCGGCCTGGGCTCCCTTTGCCGCATGTCTTCCCCTCTATCACCCCCTTTCTGTCTCTCACTATCAATGAAGCAACAAAATGCCAAAAAAAATAATCTTAAAAAAGCGTCAGCTAAATGACATGTAATTTTAATTATTTACTGAAGGCACAATGATAATATTACCCATAAAATGGGTTGATGTAAAAGAGAAAGTATTGTATTTTATGTATTTATATTGTAATCATTATTGTGATTATGATTATTACTCTATATTTTTTATTTATTTATTTTGTTTATTTTAATTCTTATTTCATATTTTATTTATTTTATTATTAAACTGCAGACAAGCTGAATTATGACTTTTTCAAATTCCTTGTATGAAAACCTACTTTAATAATAATAATAACCATAATAATATTCTGATTCTGTCCTTTTGTTACAGATGACCCATGCCCAAGTTTTATATTATCGTAGCTCTTAGCCAATTGTATTAGCTTAGCCACTAACGGGGCTAGTTGGTAGATTAGGCTTTTGCCAAATCCTGTCGGAAGCAAGGCTAAAACATTTTTTTTGGGTGGTGATAAAGGAGTGTAAAGTCAAACGTTGTTCTTCTTTTAAAATAAACTTTCACTCTAAACTATCTAGAACACCGTCTACAGCTAGATCCAAAGAGAGCTTCGCGTCTGCTGCAGCCATGTTAGACCCATAAGCAAACTACAAGCTTCCCGTCTGTCAAAAAGTACTCGTCATCGTCTTGCCATCCCTCCCCGTTCTGTGATTGGAAACCAAAAGCAGGGCTAAGAATCAGCCATGGACACCATGCCGGCTTGCAGTTCGAAACGATATCGAGCGTGCAAGGCAGCATGGGTTTACTCAGACTAGAAGTCGTGTAGTGCGAACTTGGCATTAAGTGATTAAAAAAAACAACTGGAAAAGACAAAGTGAAGAGGATGAAGAAGATTAGAGGAGAGTTATTTGATCATGGGTGAGGATGATTATGATGTTTACACACAGTTGTCTCTACGTTTGTTTACCCGTCTGACACTGTCCTCATCCGACTCAGAATAATGTCTTTGGATGCGATGATGGGCCTACATGATGATACAACATGCATTTATAAATCTACAGTCTAAAATCTAACAGTCAGACTTTATGAGGAGAAGAGGAAATGTTAACAGACTTTACAGCAACTGAGACGACTGAAGGACAGAGGACAGTGAGCTACAAACAGTAACAAGAGAAATTAATGTCTAATAACTCCAAAAATATAAAAGAAAACTCAGCTAAAGAGGTATTTATACTTGTAAATCCTATCTGGACACTTGAAATAGATTATTCCAACAAGTTATAACATATCTTAAGAAATGTATTTGCATTTACATTTAAGATACCTGTGATTTTTTATCTGTAGGTTAATTAAAATAAATCATGGATTTTGTTTTCTGGTCAAAATGAAACCAAATGAAAGTGAAATCTTTACCCCATCTACGTGGTCATTTGGATCGCCTTCACTCCTCCTTTCGCTGGGGTAACCGCTGTCCCCGCCACTGTCAGACTCCTACAGACGGAAATACAATACATTTAAATCAGTGTAGAGACTCGTTAGTTGTATGCCAGCAACCTTTCCAGCTCCAGTATCCGATTCATTTGTTTATTTTTAAGCATTATATCCATTTCTTATTGTGCTGATTGTGCATTTTACATAATCTTATTTAAAATAGATCCAAATGTACCATAAAAAACATACAAAACTGACAGTAAAAACAAAGCTCTAGGGTCTCAATATGGAGCTGAGGGGGACTGACGTAACTCTGAATATAATATATGTATTCCACTTTTTTCTCCAATTGTTGTAAAATGAATAATCATAACGAGGCAACTTGTGTTTTTCTTGCTCACCTTGTGTTCACCTGTGTTGTTGTTATTGCTTCTTTCGTGTTCATTCATTCCAGTAAAATATACGCCTGCAAAACAAACATATGCACATAACACAAGACTATTAGGAGAGGAGGTGTTTTATACCAACTGCTATAAGATTTTACAATGCACAAAAATAACTTTGCACTTATGTCTGTCTTGAAGCTGCTGTGACACTATAAAGGATTAATAAAGGATCCATCCATCCATCCATCCATCCATCCATCTATCTATCTATCTATCTATCTATCTATCTATCTATCTATCTATCTATCTATCTATCTATCTATCTATCTATCTATCATCCATCCACCATCTATCCATCCATCCATCCATCCATCCATCCATTTATCCATCCATCTATCCATCCATCCATCCATTTATCTATCCATCTATCATCCATCCATCCATCTATCCACCCATCCATCCATCCATCCATCCATTTATCCATCCATCCATCCATTTATCTATCCATCTATCCATCCATCCATCCATCCATCCATTTATCTATCCATCTATCCATCCATCCATCCATCTATCCATCCATCCATTTATCTATCCATCTATCATCAATCCATCCATCTATCCACCCACCCATCCATCCATCCACCCATTCATTCATCCATCCATCCATCCATTTATCTATCCATTTATCATCCACCATCTATCTATCCATCCATCCATTTATCTATCCATCTATCATCCATCCATTTATCTATCCATCTATCATCCATCCATGCATCCATCTATCCATCCATCCATCCATCTATCCACCCATCCATCCATCTATCCACCCATCCATCCATCTATCCATCCATCCATCCATTTATCCATCCATCCATCCATCCACCATCTATCTATATATCCATCAACCATCTATCCATCCATCCATTACAATGTGGACACCATGCTAAACTTCATTAAAATATAGTGTTTTACATGTGTAGTATGTAATAATAATGATAACTTACCAAAAGGAGACTTTCCCATAAATCCATGTGCCGCCAGCGGGGAGCAGGGGAGTGTGAGAGGGGAACAGGGGACCGAGTCCACGTCACTCGTGCTCTCGTCTGCAGAAGACGTCTCAGACAGGCGGGACATCAGCAGTGGGGCGCGGCTGCCTGACATGGTACGAACACGGGGAGAACCGCAGGGCTCCTCGCAGCCCCTCAGCACCGTCTGAGCCGACTTCTGAAATAAAATAAGATGAATCCTTCTTGAGGAAAGGGGAACAGACAAGCAGAAGATGAGGGTAAAGCCAGGAAGTCAGGAAGACTTATTTCATTTGAAAATCTGAATGCAGCACATGTTTCCGCCTTTGTTCTTTCTTTATACCATGTTAGACTGCATATTGAGTTGTTAAATTAATGCCTTAATGTTGCAACTGGGAACAGCATGCAATGCTAAATAAAAAAATCTTATTTGTAATTCTTCTTGCATTTTATTCATAATTATCATTAATATACCGTCACGGAAAAATGATTAGACCATTGTTTTCTCTAATTTATTGTTCATTTTAATGCCTGGTACAACTAAAAGTACATGTATTTGGACAAATATAATGATAACAACAAAAATAGCTCATAAGACATTAATTAACAGGCTGATATCTAGCCGTTTTTCGTGGTTTTCTTGATAATGATTTTGGTTATTATCAAGAAAACCATGGAAAATGGCTAGATATCAGCTCTTAAATTAAACTCTTATGACCTATTTTGGTTGTTATCATTATATTTTTCCAAACAAATGTAACTTTAGTTGTACCAGGCATTAAAATAAACAAGAAATTGATGAAAACAATGGTCTAATCATTTTTTCTGACAGTAGGAACTATTGTTACCCTGACCCGCTGCTGCATTCTGGCCCTATCTGACATTAATTATTTCCGCCATGCATAAGCATTTGGCCTTGT
This sequence comes from Centropristis striata, assembly GCF_030273125.1. Taxonomy (NCBI): domain Eukaryota; kingdom Metazoa; phylum Chordata; class Actinopteri; order Perciformes; family Serranidae; genus Centropristis; species Centropristis striata. The sequence continues at coordinate 19,923,484 of NC_081537.1, forward strand.
GAGTGTGTATATCTGTCTGTCCGTAGCTAATCTCTCATACTAAAAGGACCCTTTAACCTCATTATAGAAAATTATTTTTCACACGCAGCTGATTTCTGGCCCTGGCTGACATTATTATCTCAACCTTGCATAAGCATTCAGTTATGTGCATTTCTGTCTGCAGCTTATCCCTCATACTGCTGGACTCCTCGGCCTAGTTTTGAAGCAGAGTTTGCTGATTAATTACACCGGATATGTTCTGAGCAAGATTATAATAGTTTTGGATGTTTCATTAGTTTTACTTTTAATTTCGTTGTGAAGTTTTGTTCTCAAATTCAGTTAGTTTTAATTCGTTTTTAGAGTGAGTTTGCTAGTTTTTATTGTTTTGAAAATGCTTAGTTTTAGTTTAGTTTTTACAATTTTTAGTTTTTTGTAATGGGGTATTTGTTGGGTGCGAGATTCAAAAAGGTCATAATAAATTTTGCCTTTATTTCCTTTGCCTTATCCATTTTAGCCCCAATAACGTTATTAACACATAAAAAAGGCTTATGTATAAAAAAAAGTTGACAAAGGCGAAAACATTTTCACTTTAACTGTAGTTTTAGTTAGTTTTGTAACCACAAAATACAGTTTCAGTTAGCTATCGTTTTTTAAAAAGCTCTTTTTAAATTTTTTTGAATTTCAGTTAACGAAAATGTTTTTTCAAGTCTAGTTTACTTTTGTTAGTTTTCGTTAACTATAATAACCTTGGTACTGAGCAACTAATCTTGACTGTCAGGGAGCTGGAAGGGTTAACTGGGTGACATGCAACTCTTCTTTTCTCCACTTTATGGAGTGCACTTTTCTTACAATAAAGTTAGAAATGAGAAATTACGAGCAGTTTGTTAGTGCAGTCCAGCTGGCTCTTCTCTGCAGGGGCGATGTCGAAAGGCGTCAGGCCCATGCTCTTGCAGATTTTGTTGCACAGGTGGGAGTGGAAGAACAGTGCCATGCCTCGCACACCTGGAACACAGATAGGACTAAGATGGAGCCTCTTAAATCATTTAGAACGGTGCATGTTGCAGCAAAATCAAACTAAAACTGCACCTAGATTTCCATCTCCGAAGTCAGTCCCCTGCTCTGTGTGGATCTGAGGGTCAGTGTAGAGATCTCCGACTCCTTGGATGTCCACAACGATCAGCTGGTGGCCTGATCGCTCAAAGCTGAAGTGACTGAAGGCCTGATGGATACAAAAGGATTAAAGATTATGAAGTGGTTATGATTATTATGAACTCTGGTGTGAACCAAGAGGTGCTGGCGCTGACCTAAGATAAGATAAGATATGACTTTATTTATCCTGCAGTGGGGAAATTTAGTTGTCACAGCAGCTCAAGGTACAGACACAAAGATATAGAAGACAGACCAAAGCATATAAAAAATAAGGCATATACATACATTCTATACACATACATTTTTGCTATTTGGCATTTATTATTAATATTTTATTTTTGTGTTTGTTTGTTTTCAAGTACTTTGCATTTTACAGATATTGCATATTGGAGTTGAATATATTTTAGCATGTTAAATAGGTTAAATAAGTTGTTGCATGTAGTAGTATAAACATCAATGAATAAATATATTTACATATATACAGAAATATATACAGTGCAGTATAAGTGGTGTATGACATAAATATACCTGTGGAGTGAGTCGGATGTTGTCGTCCCTCACGAAGCCGGAGTTGGAGTTGTATTTGATGTACTTGCCCTCGATGTAATGCTCCAGGTGGAAGAGCGGGTTACCTGGCCTGTTCGTCATCTCCATCACACACATCTGCATGATGTCCACCTAAGGAGCAGAGAGACAGAAACAACACTAAGTCACAGTGTCAGCAACTTGATGATGATGCAGAGTAAAACTCACAAGCAGATTTTAAATCCAAGCAGAGCTAAAATAATAAGTAAATTAACTCAAATAGAAATAGAATAGAAAAACAATGGGCTACTGTTTTGATAAGTGAATAATTGTTTTAGTCATTTTTTCAAGCAAAATTATTTTTAGACTTTTGGTTGGACAGAACAACACAACATAATCTTAGTTTTTGCAAAGTCACTATATTTAGTATTTCTTAGATCAAACGATCAATTGATAATGGAAATAATCACAAGTTGGAGTGTAATGGTGCATGATATTTACAGTTTAATATGTACCTCAGTTTTGGAGTGGAGGTTCGCTTTGTTTTAAGTACATTTTTTCAATTCAATTCAATTCAAATTTATTTATAGAGCGCATTTCATGCACAAGGCAGACTCAATGTGCTTCACAATGTATTTACATAATTACAGTTAAAAAACAAAACAAAACACAGAAAAAGAAACAATTCAAAAATAAAAATAAAAATAATTTATTTTTTATTTGAAAAATAGCACAATAATGCCATTAAACCCTTTCAAAGTGCAATGAAATTAAAGTTAAAATTGGAGTTAGAATATGACAAAAAAAAAATTTAAAATAAGAAGAGCATATAAGAAAAGCAATCAATAAAATGGACTACCAGGCTCTGTTGACAAAAGCTGCAAAATATTCATAATCATAAAAGTCAATACTGTGATTATTGTGGCAGGTCTGGGGATTAAACCAGCTGTAATTCCAAATCAGGATTGTGCTTTTGAGGGATAATCACTGATTTCATGTGTTAATCACTCGCCGTGTCTCTGCTCTACCTGTTTGGGAGGTCGGTGGCGGTTGTACTCTTCTCCCCACAGTTTGGCCTCCATCTGCAGCCTGACGTCCTCAAAGTAAACATTTCTGTCCACCGTCTCCATGTAACGCTTGGACACATAATTGGATGCTGACTTCCAGTTGCTGCTGTGCGAGAAATTTGACAGCTTCTTCCTGGAGGAAAATAAAACATTACAGCTGTGAGAAGCATTTCAGTCATATATGAAATATATTTGCAGTACACCCAAAGCTAATATAGCCTATATCGATACTTAGCCTTGAATTATTTTTACATAATAGCAACACTTATTTCCTAGCTTCATTTCTGTGAATATGTATGGTTTGGAAATGTTTTAGCAGCCAATTGTAAAGCACTTTGAGCTGCTTTCTGTGCATGAAAGGTGCGAAATAAATAAAGATAATTTATTCATTCATTACTGAAGCCATATGATCATAGTATCAATTGGAACTGATGTTAATTTGGGGCGAAACTGCTCCAAACGCACATACTGTTCCAACAGGAACAACATACCAATGTTTCACATGTAGATAGTCTTTTTTTAACTTGTTTGGGCTTGCAGGAGTTATTTTCGTGCTCTGGCTTTTTTCAACATGCAACTTTTCAGTGGAAGGGTGATGGATGCCTTTCTGTTACGTTTCCCACACAACTGAGGATTACACATTAACAATTACACCATTATCCCTTTTGTCCCTCATTCTGCAACGCCATGCACAAGCCAAAACACAGTACCACTGTACGTGTCAGTTCTCCTTCACCCAGAAGAGTAAACATCCAGGGAATTAATGCATCTAAAGCCCCAGTGGCATCATGGAGGACTTTATATACTCAGTACCATCTTTGGCTGGGATGTTACTGAATCCGTCAGCAGCTATTCTCCCGAGCTCACGCAAGAAATGTGAGGAATGTGGACCTTCACCGCTTATAGTCTACGAGAGACATACTCCTCTTTGTTTACACTGAGACAACGAGGGCCTCCGTTACTCCAGGCCAATAACCGCCGTATGAGAACAGATGAATGTAGAAAAATATCTCAACTTACGTTCTGAAGCACTCCCTCATGGCCCCTTTCCCAAACGGCTGTGAGAAATAAAGGAGACGAGAGATAAGAAACTGAAAGGCCTCACCACCACCTGTGTTTTTTCAAAATATTGGCAAATAAATCAATCAATTATTTCCTAGATAGCAGAAGTACCTGAGCAGCCATCTTGATGTGGACCTGGTCTTGAGCCCACTCTCCTGTGATGGCATTGTACCTATGAAGAGGGAAAGTCAATTCAGAATAAAATTAACAGTAATTATTGCTGATTTGCAAACTGCATACTTTAATGTATTACTTTTAGTACATACAGGTGCATCTCAATATATTAGAATATCATGGAAAAGTCAATGCCTAGTAGTTCAAGTCAAATAACCCCAACCAAGTATTTAGTCACATAGATGGACATACTTTTCAGAGGCCAACATTTCCATATTAAACATACTTTTTTCAAATTGGTCTTTTATAATATTACATTTTTTTGAGACACTGCATTTTAGGTCTTCGTTAAATGTAAGCCATAACCATTATAATTTAAGTTAAATCAATTAAGATGAAATGTTTCATTCTGTGTGTAATGGATCTATATAATGTGTTATTTCCACTTTTTGAATTGAATTACTGACATAAACTTTTTAATGATATTCTAATTTATTGAGATAAGTGTGTTGCAAGCAGTATGCATACAGATGGGACATCCAACTTGATCATAAATTTTTATTGCAGACAGACTGGAGAGAGAGAGCAGAATGACCAAAGGTAATAAAAGGTCCCGAAGCTGGAAGAAAACCCAGGACGTTGCACTGAATTTGCAAGTTGTTGTGCAATACAGGGATGTGCAAAATATGGAATTTATTAATAAATCATCAAAGTGGACTTTTTTTTGCTGTTGTTCTGTGCTGCTACCGAGCTTTAAAGCTGAAGTAGACAGGAAACTGGAAAAGGGCACAAAATGCCAGAATTTGAGTTAGACCTCTTCTAGCAGCCCTTCCTGTCCCCTCTCTGCTGTGAATGTATGCTGTACTGTTTTCCAAGTGGCAGCCAGGTCACAGAGCACATAGTAAGATATTCTGAAAGGACAGGTAGAAACCAAATAGTGACCAAACATAAACTTGTTTCTGCTTTTAGATTTTGAGTCTTTTGTGTCACTTTAATCTTTAGGTTTTGGACTGCTGGCTCCAAAAACAAAGTAATCTATAGATGTATACTTGGGCTTCTGGATTTTTATATATTTTACAGACTTTTTTACAGGATTACCAGATTCATTTAAGACAAAAACAATCGCACATTTGTGATATCTGCAACAAAGTATGCACATGCACACATTCACAGACAAATCCACAGCCACTTTCAGGCTCATAGATAAAACATTGTGGTTGCTATAAGGTGGGCACAACTTTGTGTCATTCTAAAGTAATGCTTCTTTGTCTTAAAGAAAAAGAAGCTGCAGTCCATGACCAACCTTTCCAAAAAATCTTGTAGGAGTCTTGGAAGTTTTGGGCTTTTCTGCAATAGGCCACTTCCATTGTCAGGTCCCCCTTTAGCCAATTAGCATGAACACAAACACCCATGACAAATATCAGCCTCTTAGGGCAAAAACAGTGGTAAAAAGGATGGATAAATTGTGTGCACATACCAACAGACTGGGAAGCTACAGACAAGCTAGAGATAATTTAAAATATTTTGTAGTTGCAGGCGAACTTGCATTACTATTTTTGAAACAGCAGCTTTGTAAAACAGCTTCTCCTTTTAAGTAGAGCAGCTGTGATGAAGTCCACCTGTGGGTCCCTGTGACCCTGCTCTGTGGGTGAAAATGCTTGTTTTTCCACCTGTTACATTACAAATCACTCACACTGGACAGTCTACAACTCTTCCAGGACTCTGCTTCAGTATACAGAAGAGCACAAAAACGCTCTGGTCTCGATAGTTTTGGTACCCGAGGTACTCTTCGCCCCCTGTGAGCGAGTTCCCCTGTCAACAGCTCATTATTAATTCTTATCATGGAGGCACATAAAGCATCTCGCTTCCTCTCCACGGACAAAAAACTAAACAATGAGAGAGAGAAGAATGCAGCTGTGTGTGTTTCATGTGTGTGAAAGGCCACTTTGTCTGAGCCCACTTCTCCTTCGATTTAGGTTTAAAGGAATTCATGTCGACAGGGAAGAACGTGTACAGTCAATATAGGGATACAAATGTGTGTGTACACACTGTATGTCTGGGTCAGTGTGTCTGTTTGACTTGGCGGGGTGTGTGAGTTAATGAACACTGCATGAACTGTAGGTGCAGCTGCAAGTCTTCACAGCTGAAACCGGAGTACATTGAAGCTACAAACTCACTCATCTTTTCTTCTCCACTCACACAAAAACAGCACTCTATTCCCCATCCAAAATATTTTCTGCCAACAACCCGGCTCAGCCTGGGAACACGGTGTACCGTGACATTCATTCCTTCTAGTTGATACTACAGGGGGCTTCAGGGAGGGAAGGAGGAGTGAGGTTACATGTGGGTAAAATTAGCACACGAAAAGAGAACTCCTGACAATCCCTCCTCTCTGCAGTCAAGTGCTGTTAGTTATGTAACCGGCCAAGCAAAGGAATTTATTTTCCTCCTGTTTTTCTGCCCACACCCGTTCTATTGTGTGCTTTGATAGAAGGCTGCCCACGTCTGAGGGCTCTGCAGGAGGTGTGTGTGTTTATACAGCCGCCATGTCGCTCTAATATCTAGTGCACACTCAAGTGACCACTACGACATAAAATAGTAACTGGGTCAGCCAACGGGCGTCATTGTTTCCAGTGACGGAGCAGTAATGTTTGTCAACAGTTTATTATGAAGCACTTTGAGCTGCATGAAAGCTGCTGTATAAATAAAGATCATTCATTCAGTCATAACTAAAGCGTTTTGATCACAGTGGAAATTATGTCAAATGTGTGCAAATCTGCTCCAAAACCACACTGTTAAAGTAAAAACTAGTCCGGGCTTGCAGGAAGCTCCACTGAGCAGATTATGAGATTATGAGAACTGTTATGTTTGTTTTTTCAGGAACAGCAATAACCCCGGGCATGTTTAATTAAAAAAAAAATCCCAATTAACATTGTTTATATTTCATTAATAATGCCATTACTAACCATTTAAATTAATATTTAGTGCATCATGGTTTAATGAGGATAATTTCACTCTTTTTCATAAAAAAAAAAATGCACGTTGAAACTTTTTTTATGTACATTGGAAAGACTTACATATAAACTACAATGGTTTTACATGACATTGATTTTTTCAATTTTACATATTTAAATAAAAATAAATGTTTTAATGAAAAAATACAATTTAGGTAAATACAAAAAATAAAATGTAACAATTTTTTTTCTTTTTGATTTTTTTTAGCTTTCAAATGGGTCAATTTGATTAATATCAACAGGGAATCTCTGTCGACTATCACTCAAATATGTTAAAACCTAATATTTAAAATCTACTTATCAATGTTTTTGTATAAACAATGGATCGATGACAAAATGTGAAAGACTAGCATTTGTATTTGAATTGTTGTGAATTTAGTGTAGGGTGCTTTTTACTTTTTACCTGTATTTGTTTACAGAAGGACTTCTTTTTCTATTCTTATACAGTAGAAACTATTTCCCCACAGGGATAAATAAAGTATTTCTGACTCTGATTCTGATTCTGAAAGTGGTTGCTTGACGTGAGAATTATCACCCGTTTCTGCAGTTCCTTAGTGGTTTTAGTACTGGAGTGTTTTACCATTTCAGCTAATCGTTCTGGGGTTTTTTTTAGCTCACAACTTCTCAATCACACTGGCAGATGTTTTCAGTGAATTAAACTCTGATTATTAACCTATCAGATGCAACCTGCCCAGCACCAAACAGCAGACAGACAAATTTAGTGACTAGCTGGTGACCATAGTGGATCATTTAGCAGCAAAAACTATGGATATTGCGACTTGTTGCTAACAAGCAGGTTTGGGAAGTAACGGAACATATGTAACAGGACTACATATTTAAAAGACAAAATCCAACATTCACTTCCATCCATCCATCATCCACCCACCCACCCACAGCCACACAGAGTATTTGGTACCTGTAACGAATGCAGGGTTCAGTCTCGATGTCCTCCAGATGAAACTGTGCCCAGGGGTCGGGCATGGCTTTGGCCTTTTCTATCGCATGTTTCCAATGGTCCTGTTGCAGTGAACAAACACCACTTGTGAGCTGACAGTATTTGTTTTTATGCAATAAAACAATCCGTCCCCAAATAGCTTGAGGGGAAGCCGTTCAATGTGGAAAGCATGAAATTTAATTTGTAGAATAATAGGAAATTCAAAGCCTTTTCATCCTCTCTCTATACAACAGTTTCCCTTCTAAGTACCTGTGTTGTGCTCCACAATAGTGCAAATTAAATTTCACAGTTTCTGCATTGAACAGCATCATTCTTCAAAGTGTTTGTATTGGATCAGCTTAGGGCTAGGGAAGCTTACAATGCAGATCATTCAACAACAAAATTCAGGGACACACCAAAGTAAACGAAGAGCTGCTGTGAGAAAGACAGGTATTTAGTTTGTAGCAGCGTGCACATCAGGAGGAAAGGAAGGTTCAGGAAGCAAGGAAAAAAGACAAATATTTCCAGTAGAAAAGAAGGAAGAAGGGACACAATCTTTATAATAACATGGACATCTAACTAATTAATGGATGAATACATAGTTTTTATAGTATGGGGCAGGCCTCTAAGGAAGAGATCTAAATCTGAAGCTTAACCCTTTATAGGGCACTCCTGGAAATTATAAATGTCAACCCTGAAGTGTTATTGGAGGATATTACAAGACTATTTGCAAAATGTTTCATTTTTATATTGTGAATCGAGGTCAATTGAGTCATTATTATTATTATTATATCTATTATAGTCTCTTTCCCACAGCAACCCTAAATAGACAATAACACACCATTTGCATCCATCACGACTTTATCTTTAACCTTTAAACTATTTATTATCTATTTAGACTACTTATTACATATGCGTAATGAAGCACACGTACATTTAGCTGTATACTTTTTTAATACAATGACAATAAAGGAAAGCTTGAATCTTGTTGATTTACTGATTGGTCAGATGCCACAGTTCCTGTTATAGATGTCTCAAGACTCAAGTTACCAAATATGGTTCTTTGCCTGATAAAAGGGTTAAATAATCATCAAAATGAATGTGATCACCACGTGTTTACTGGCTATCTGCAGTTACGCCATTTTCAAAAAAAAACTTTCTTGGTAGGAGCCATGATTCAAGTGTCACTGGTAATCCAAACCTGAACCAGTAACCCAAACCCTGACCGTCCTGTCCTGCACAGCAGCCGCACGTCCCCCTCGTGGCACTGTGCAGCTTCATATCACAGCCAGAGGACTGCTGCACATCACATGACACTTTAAAATGTCACTTCACCATTTATATACTTGTATTTACTGTTTTATTACAGTCTTCACCTCTGAATGTATATACTTATACGAAATATTATGAACAGATATATTGGGGGTTTTTTTCAATTTATTATTATTATTATTATTTGTGTTTACATTCTCAACTTTTCTTATACATATTTAATGAGCATTATTGTAGGCAGCCTGAGACGTTTTATAGCCAAAGATTGCTTCGCTGCAATTGTTGTGCATATGATGCATTCAGGAGTAGTTTATATTTAGAGTGTCGGAGTTGTGAGACGTGAGACATCTCACGTCAAACAGAAAAACTACAGCCCCGTCACAAGACTTTAGGTACTGAAGTGACCTGCCATGTTCCGAATATATTTTTAACTCGCAACTCAATTTGTGTCTTTTTTTTTTTTTTTTTCCCAAGCAATAGCACTTATAATAAAATTTAGCTTTCTGAAATTTGCACATTTGCTTACGAAAAATGTGCTTTTTGTCAGTGTAGTTTTCTAAAATAGTGTTATGAAAGCGTGGATTAATTAAATAAAACACAGGATTACATCGTGAAGAAAGGGAGGATGCATCCATTAGAATACACATAGCATCAGTCATAAATAGGGGTGTCACAATTTCAATTCCAGATTGAAAGTTTATCCAAATTAGCTTTCAATTTCTATAATTCTAATCAGAAGCAGGATAAGCAAAATTAAAAAAAATGACCACATGCCTTAGTGTTGTACATTCTAGAAAAATGTGGCATTTATATCACACTTGATCCCATGTGTCTTTTTTAAAAGAATAAGTGTGAATGACAGTTGTCAGGGCATAAAACCAGTAATCTGTTGATCCAAATCAATCAAGACTACATCGTCTAACAATGAGCCTTCAGTGCTAAAGAAAATACACTTTAAATCGAGAAATGTAAAATAAATCGTGACCATAAAACTAAAAGCCTAATTGAATTGTGGATTTGGAGAATTATGACACCCCTAATCATAAAGAGAGTCATGGGAAATGATATAGATAGAAAGTATGGTTGGAGAAGCACAGTAAAAGCACAGTAAATTACAGAGTGGAGTGGGAACAAGGAGGCGTAGATGGTCACTGGTGAAAAGGGAACAAAGGAAGATATAATTTAATCTGTAACATACCCGTGCGCTCTGAGACAAAACCTTGTACGACTGAGGTTCTGACTCCGTTTCTGTTTCATTCTATGTAGAAAAAGTAAAGAAAATGGACGGCTTTTCATCAGCAAACAAGAACAAAAATCATACACACAGCATCCTCAAATATCCTTAACAACACTAAGTGGTTTGATGCTCTAGATAACAACAACACTAGGCCTTTCATTCAAGCAGCTGTGGTAAGACTCGATTAAGCTCACTGCTGATGTGGAGAGGGCCGGACTCTGAGCAGTGAGAGACGTGCTTACAAGCAGCATAATAACATGAGGTGAAAGCCTCTCTCTGGTACTTCCTGTTCTTTAGAGAGAGTACAGTTAAGAGGTGTCTGACCAGCTTCAATAAACAGATAAACATACTGGTGTGTGTGTGCAGGCATGCACAGAGCAACCTTCCTTATAAGGCAAAGAGATGTTCGCACAGAAAATTGCAGAACGTAGTGTTGAAGATGATGCATAAGCATAAAACACTAAATATAAACTGTGTTTTTAGCTTGACTAAACAGTCCTCCAACACCTTTTAAACATTTTATGATACTTTTGACTTTTCAACTCACCCTGAACATGAAATTGGCCTTAGGAAGAGAGTTTGACAGCTGTCGGGAGTAAACCATACTCTTCAGGTAGTGACAAATTTCTCTGGCTGAGTCATCCAGGATGGGGAAGATGAGGTTTTCCTCATCATCATCATCACTGGCGTTGGCATCACTGAGTGAGGAGGCCCGCTGGTGTGGGGCACTTCGATGGATAGGGGGTCTCTTGGCACTGCCATCCTCCTCCATGGTGAACATGAGGTCGTCCTCCATGATGTCTCCTGTTATGTTGACAAGAGAGAAGTCAGGAGGAGTGTGAGCGCACTGAGAGAGAGCAGTGAGTGGAAAGTGAAGCCACATAAAGAGAGTTAAACCGTGACAGCCATGTTAGTACGTGTTCACAACAACCCTGCAGCATGGCTGCACAACTCTGCATCTAATCCCATTTGTAAGGAAGTTATCTACATGTGGCTGCACCAAGACATCACCATCATATGCAGAAAACTGAAATAAATCAAATGCAAAATAAGGTGAATTAAAGCAATGAATGGCGAGCATCAACATTACAAACAAAAAAGCAATTTACATGCATATTATTTGGCAACTGTAAGCACCAGTATGTTCCACTGTAATAAGAAGGTAATTGTGTTTGCAGATTCACAGTGTAACAGCTGGCTGGTGAAGAGGAATCCAGACCGAAGCAAGATAAAGTTCCTGCACTCCTGCTGGAACAACATGCTCCCATTGAATCATGCAGCAGCAGCAGCGGCCATTGATATTGTATATTATGTTACAGCATGCTGCACAGCGTTTTTCCCCAACTTTACTTTGGTCTGTTGTGACCTGCTGCTAGATGCACGCATTAAAAAACAACATACTTTGAGCCGAGCAGGAACACACCTTTAATTGCTGACTGTGACTGTAGGAACGTGTCTTCTTCCGTCTCACAGTTTCACTTTGCAAGTTAGGACAGACTAAACAGGGCTGCAGCAGCTGCCGTTAAATCGTCTTCCCGGACCAGACTGGGTCGCTCCTTGTTCTCCAATGTATCCTGAAGGTCCGGGGACGTGCCTGGCAGCGGACTGTACTCCTTGTTACCGTCCTCCACGACGATTTGAGCCCGCTGCACGTACAACAGTGGTTTCTGACAGCCACGCCTCTGCGTCCTGCTGCTTTCAAGACTATCAGAAAGATGAAGCACGCATAAGCAGACGATATGTAAAAAAGACTACCAAGAATGTATCTACCATTGAACGGTAAATAAATACATAAACAAGACAAATACGACTAACAGTTATTTCTAGTGTTTTTTTTAAACATTTTGTATTAAATACATAAACAGTATGATATGGTTATTTCAAAGCAGAAACACGCGTAAATGAAAGTTACGACGACATGAGAGCACTTAAAAGCAGCCCCGGATGGTAAACAGCTCCCAGCAGTACGGTCCGTACAGAGTGACGTTATGTACACAAGTAAATTATTTTCAGTTACCTGAAACTCAATATCGTGAGGAAACTCCTCCGTCAGGAATTTTCTACTACTACACATTTGTTATATATTAAATAGGGTACAACAAGTGACATGTCATACAAAAGACGTAAACAAACTGCCAAGCTAGCTTATCGTCACACTTAAAATAATCGCCTCATCCTCGAGTCATTTTTTGTAAAATTGTTTTTTTTGCCTAAATCATCTCCTCATGACGCCGGCCACCTATGGTAAAATCACCTACATCCTCAGTTGATCAGGTCATGTGATTTTACCCCTATAAGATAAAAGCCTATAAGCGGATTTATTATGCCTAAGTCAAAATAAAATGTGACTTAGGCAATTTTTTGAACATGCCTTTGTGACTTAAGCAAGATATGGTAACGCTTTATTTTGAATGTGTCTACATAAGAGTCACACAAGCCTGTCAGAAACAGTGTCATTAATGTTCATGACACATCCCATGTCATGTTTATGACACGCTCATGCCACTCTTATGTAGACACCTTCAAAATAAAGTGTTACCATATCTTGCCTTATAAGTCACACAACGGCATGTTAAAAAAAATAAAAAAAAGTCATTTATTTCTCTTAAGTTACATAATTTACACACAGTGTTATTACTATGTCAATAGCCATCCTTTGTTACATAATTTTTTCATGAAATGATCAATAAATGTCATATGTTACACTTTTGGACAAGTTTTTTGTGTTTCCTGCAAAACTTGAAAAATGAGTTAGGCGATTATTTTAACAGGGTGACGTTATTTATTTCCAGCATGTCAACGTCCCAACGGTTAACCGTTAATTTCGGTCCTGGTTCAGCCGTTACCGTTAAACTAACGTTACATCTCGGAAACCAGGAGAGTAGCAACATTAACGAGTAAGTAACCTAACCTGATTACCTCAATTACATTTTTAATATGTTATTACGATCAAAAATACCAAATACTAACGTCAGCGAGAACCCTGTGTGACTCCGTAGTTACATTAAACATGTGTCTTAGCTAACGTTAGTAAGCTAACCAATATCAGCAGTTGTGTGTCACAACAGTGATAAAATTCAGCAGTTATAAATCAGTCACTTGCATAGGTACATCAAAACACTCACTTCAGTATCTGGCACAGTTAAGTTGTTTGGTCTGTCTACTAGAGTCAATACGGTAGCGTGGCCGAGTGGTCTAAGGCGCTGGATTTAGGCTCCAGTCATTTCGATGGCGTGGGTTCGAATCCCACCGCTGCCAGAACTTTTTATTTTTATTTTGCTTGAATATAAAGCCCAGACAGATAAACAATACCAGACATAAGAAGGTTGATTAAAAGGTAGAAAATGGATAGATAGATAGATAGATAGATAGATTGAAAAAAATAGAATATTTTTGTCAGCTTCTGTCTGAAGTCACTATACAACAGGGACTGATACATCAGTGCCATCTTGTGGCTGGAAGCATTGCATTGTACAACCACTTTTCTGTTACAATGTAACAATACTATAAAAGAGGTGTTGGTTACTAATCACCAAACTTGAAACCCTTGTCAATTGAAATGATGGATATGAATGATTACATATACGATGACCGAATTGAACTACAATGAATGAGAAGGAGAAGCATGAAATGAATAAGGGAGCGTCAATATTTTCCATATTTGTACAAAAAGGTGCCGCTGCATAGGCCTTTTAAACACACACAGAACAGGTAATTGCACGACGGTCCCTAACTGAAGCCTAAGCGTTCACAGTACAAATTAACGGGAGGGAAAGTCCGACATAAACTATGCAAATAAACATGAAAATAAACTGAACAATATACAGATGACATAGGAATAAGTGTATTGAATTAAAACAGTGCGACAAAACACACAGAAACAAACTGCAGAAACACTGGACTCACCTCTTAAGGACGCACACAGATATGAAAGAAAAGAAAGAAAATATAGTCCAAGCATGAAATGGTGTGGAGTCCAGATGATGAGCTATGATACTGCAATGAAAGTGCAGATCTGATAGTAGTGTCCCCTGGAACGACAGCAACTGAAGTGAGGAGAGCCTGCCTCTGTGTCTTCAATTAACATACTTAATTGGTGAAATCCTATTGGTCTAGGGACCGCATGCACAGCTGATGGTGCGAGTGTGTGACCTTCTGAACAAATTCATATTCATGACTAAAGTTTGACACAACTGCAAACGGATGGAAATATGTCTAAATTCTAAATGGTGCACAAAAATATTACCATATTATCTTTTTTCTCTCCCCCAATGTCCCAACAGGTGCTCCATACGCAGGGGCTCCATACACTACGCTCCACAAGCTGTTTGGCACTGTTTGGTAGGAATACCTTCAGACTGCTCAAATTCATAATATTCAAATTATACAAAATTGAGCAGGAATGCCACTTTCCTTGCCGCCTCTCTTATAAAATATGCTCTACAAAATACATATTTTTAAAAAGGAAGAAAAACTCTGACAAGAGATATTTGTTCACTTAATTTAATGAGAATTACAAAAAACTGTTTTGAATTAAATTAATGATTAAAAGAAAGTGAGCCAAGTTGTACAGTATTTGTCTCGTGTTTGACATCCGTTACTCTCTTTTTAGAGTGAGCTATGATCAGTCCTGATTAGACTACACATCTTTGGAAATATCAGGTTTCAATGGGCCCTGGCTTTTTCCTTTAAGAACTGAAAAACCACAAATTGCATTTTCTGGATGGCCAGCTGAGTATCTTCAGGGGAGATCCCAAGATGCCATACAGCCCGTACTGAATTTCCAAAATGGGGGAACATGAGAACCTGTATCCCTTGTCCCAGTGCTTCCTCCTCTCCTTCACCAACCTCAGCCATGCGGGCACAGAACTCAGAGGGGCTTAAACCGGGCTCCTGTAGATAGAACCGCAGGATGTTTGTCTCCACCCCAGCCATGTCTACAGCGAATAGATGAGGGTCGCAGTTGAGCAGAGCTGGAAGAGGAGGAGAAAGTTATGAGCAGACAGTTTAAATTATTTAATATTGAGAAATATGAGCTGCTCACCTTGAGCAAAAGCTTTTGCATTGCGGTGATCCTCCTCCAGTCTTCCAACCATCTCTAGTAAAGACAGTTTTCCAGCTGCTGCTAGTATACCAGCCTGCCGCATCCCCCCACCCAGGGCTTTGCGGCACCGTACTGCCCGGGATATGAAGTCTTTAGGTCCAGCCAGCATGGTTCCTACTGGGGCACCTAAACCCTGTTACACACCAGGATGTGACATTGACATTAAGACGTTTTTTTTTGTTTCTCTACAAGTTCTTGTTGGTTTTTTAATATGTTCTCAATGTGTTTTCATGTTTTGCAGTCCCACCTTGGAGAGACACACACTGACAGTGTGTGTGTGCTGCAGTATAGTGGATGGAGGCACCCCCAGGGCCACAGCAGCGTTCATCACCCTGGCCCCGTCCATGTGAACTGACAGACCGTATCTATCTGCACAAGCACGAACCTTGGAGACGGAAACAAACCTGTGAGCGCTGCGGCATTCTCCATACTTGTGTAGTAAGGCAATTATCATAGCTGCTCTCACATGTTGACATGCAAGATTTTTTAGCTATCAGCATGATCTTTAAAAACAAATCTACACGCACACCTCCTGCAGGAAGCTCAGAGGCAGCACACGCCCTCCCTGTATGTTCTGTGTGTTCTCCACACATATGAGGCGTGTGCGGGGGAAGTGGGGGTCAGGGTAACCGTGGCGGATCTTTGATTCCAGCTGCTTCAAGTCAAATGATCCATCAGGTAGAGTGGTCACTGTGGTGGCGTGGACACCAGCGAGCTGTTTCCACACAAACAAACACACTGAATGAATGTACTGCAGATAATGAGGAAAGAGGTGCAGCAGAAAGCCCGACCACCGGTGTCTGGACACTCACCTGTGCGCTCCCTCCTTGCTCATATACATGTATATGTGACAGATCGCCCACAATCATCTCGTCACCTCGTTCCCTGCAGTGCACCATCACTGCATGATGAAATGCATGCTCATTTATGACCATTCTGACTACCATAAAACTGGATTCAGACTCAATAAAAAACAATCAATGCCCAGCTCACCTGCAATGAGATTACTCATGGTCCCGGTGGGAACAAACAATGCAGCCTCCATCCGAAACATATCAGCAGCAATTTTCTGTAACCCTGCAGACATTAAGTCAAATACTGCAAGACTTAGGTTGCATTTCATAAGTTAACATCCATGTGTGCATGCATGCACTTATATTTAACCACCACATATACTAAATCAGTACTTCTCAAAGTACAGACTAGACCTATAAATGTTATTGTTTTATGATTTTTAATGATTTTTCATTGTGGTAAGGTATATATATATATATATATATATATATATATATATATATATATATAAAATCGTCTTTATGAAATAACCATAAGTTTAAGCCATTTTTGTGTACGCCTGTGTTTATTAAATACTTGACAAATTTAAAGTGCTGAGTGTTTTTTAATGTAATTAATAACTGTAATTTAAAAGAAACAGAAAAAGCAAAAGAGAAAAAGACAGCAAGAAGAGGGGGGAAAGTAATATTTCTAGCCATACGCTGACTATGTTTACGTTCATGCACACAAATACAAAGTAATCAGATTACCACAATAATTTGATTTAACTACTCTGATGCATTCCCATAAACAGAATCATTGCATCTAGTCGAACAGGTGTAACAACAAATAAACAATAAAATTGAGTTTATTATGCATACCTACTTAATAATTATCTATTACGCATTTTATGTTTATCTTCTTTAGTTCTTGATTCGCTTCCTCACTTATTTAACCCTATAAAGCCAAGTGTATCATATTTGATACATAAGTTTTTGAGACCTCTAAATCATCAGTGTGATATTTTTTTCCCTGAAAAACCTGATGAATACATGAATTGATGATTAAAAGAAAACTGAGCAACAAATTTCACAAAAATACCAGATGTAACAAAGATGATTTGCTGGTTCCACTGGTGGATCTGTCATTGCTGCGTGAAAACTTCATATCAGCAGATGTATGATGTTGTTTTATATGGAAAAAAAAAGATTTTGTATGTTTGAGGAAAATGTTAAAAGGAAAGTCAAAGTTTTATTTGGTTGAAAATATTAGGTTTTATGTGATTGTTAGTTCAAGAAAAGCAAATTGTGAGCAACAAATTGCACAAAAAGACCTGATATATCAAATATGATCCAAATTAAATTCATATATGAAAATTTATATTGAATTTAAAAAAAATGTTAGCCGGTTCAACAAACACTCCAGTTTTGAAAATTTAGAATTTTCTGGCAGTTATTTCACGGTTCAGGCTTTATAGGGTTAATAAGCACTTTTTTATATATATTTATTAATTAAAAAGTTGTTTACTGATTTGGTCACTACGACCAAACGCTTCGGCTCTGACCGTTTACAGTCGGGTCTTCTCCCATCACGTCATCTCCGACCTCGGCCTCCGCCATGGCCCGTCTCATCGCCGGCCCGGGCTTGGTCACCGTGTCGCTGCGGAGGTCCACCACCCGGACCTGGGCCGCCCCGTCCGGTCCTGGGTACCTGGGTTTCCCGGTGTTGTAGTAGCCCCTCGCGGAGCTCCGAGCCAACACGACAGCTGCTGCATCTCGTGCACTGCGCGATTTGCTCGAAGCGACGACACCGGGGTTCAAAAGTTTAAACAAAACTCTGCAGGAAAATGTTCTCAAAGACATGATGCTCTTTTTCCAATCGAATTCATTATATGTGTTTATCACGGTTTGCAATGAACTTTGTATCGTTCACTAGTAATCGATAATCATTGACTGCAAGGAAAGTTAATGGATTACCTATCAGCTCATCAGCATGCACAGCTCACCGTGAACCTCAAGAGGGCGCCGTTACCCCAACAAAGCTAATTATACAGTTTATGAACTGTAATTTCAAAACCCCATCTCCTTGGTAACATAATCCAGTGAATTATAATCATTGTATTGATCCTAGTTGTGTCTTTAATTTAACAAAACAAGGTAACTACAGTCTGACTCAATCTATTATATCACATCTGTAATTTGAATCAATATAAACTAGTGTTCATATTGTTTGTTAGAAGAGTTGTTTAATTATAAGGCTGCAGTAGTTTCTAACTCTTCTTGGACTTATCAAATATTACTTTCTTCTGTATGAAATAAAAAATACACCCATAGTTTTTATCATGCTATTGCCAGATGAGCATGTCAAATCAGATGTTAAAATGCAACAAATGACCTCCACTCAGTTAAAAAATACTCTTGTTAGAATGTCAAACCCACGTGATCAATGCTTCGTAGGCCCATGGTTCACCTGTAGTCCATAATCATTGACTGCAGTGAAAGTTAATGGATGAGCTATAAGCCTATCAGCCAGCACAGAGCACTGTGGACCTCATGTTGGCACTGTTACGCCAACAAAGCTCAATGTACTGCACATCAACAAATACCAAAAAGCTCTGTTCCAATAATAAACTCTCTCTAATAAACTAACATTTGCCATTTTGAAACCATAGCCTTCTTAGTAACATAATCCAGGGAATTATAATACATATTCTGATTTATCTCATTTGTAGATTGCAAACAAAATAAGTGTGACTACAGTCTAATGCAATCCATGACTACTGACCTGCAACCGTAATCAAAACAAAGAAGAGTTGTTAAATTATGAGGGTGCAGTTTTTCGCTGTAGTGTCGTACTAGACTGAACATCATCTTACACTATTATAATGTCTCTGAATTTTCTGCTTTTCCCCAAAAATATTCTGAGACACAGTCTCCTAATTTTCCGCAATCACCTTCAATCAGAATACATCTTGTTTTATGTAGAGTACATTTTATATTTAGCTCTCAGTGTGTCCTGAATTAATCCACCCCAGTGAGTGAGGCATGCATGTGCGTAAATGTCTCTCAGTGCATCTGTGTGTGTCTGTACCAGTGTGTATGATGTGTTTACGAATGCTTTGAAATAACTGTGACACCCACCCGGATTCTTCAAGGGTCACAAACCTGCTTTTGGCTTGACCTTTATCCCGACGCTGTGCTGTAGAGCTAATTCCAACTGGCAGCCACTCATCATCCATTTATCTAGAGCCCCTCTCACAAATGCAGTCCATCCCCGAAATGTTCAGAATTTCCTACATGGGGTCATGTGCGAACGGGGTTCAGGAAAACTGAGCATGATTTGCATGGAAATGTAAGATTGAGTGACCGTGTTAACTTGTGACTTCCAGCTGAAAGCGTCCATGACAACAACGGTTGGTGTTATTAAAAAAAATCAAAAATTAATATGTATTTCGGTTTGATTACAGTAAAATGTAATGTGTTTTTTTAAACAGGGTGACAAAACACTGCAGAAACACTGCACTCACCTCTTAAGGACGCACACAGATATGAAAGAAAAGAAAGAAAATATATTCCAAGCATGAAATGGTGTGGAGTCCAGATGATGAGCTATGATACTGCAATGAAAGTGTAGATCTGATAATAGTGTCCCCTGGAACGACAGCAACTGAACTGAGGAGAGCCTGCTTCTGTGTCTTCAATTAACATACTTAATTGGTGAAATCCTATTGGTCTAGGAACGATTTGCATGGAAATGTAAGATTGAGTGACCGTGTTAACTTGTGACTTCCAGCTGAAAGCGTCCATGACATCAACGGTTGGTGTTAATAAAAAACAAAAATGAATATGTATTTCAGTTTGATTACAGTAAAATGTAATGTGTTTTCAACTATAAAAAGACACTATGAACAGCCACTGCACACCAGTCACCAGTTAATGTGGTCATTCATCAAACCATAACACAGGTTGTCATTTGATGGGGGAACAAACTTCGACACAACACAGTGTGCGTTTTATTAAGTGTTGAAAAAGTTAAAGAAGCTCAGATTCAGAATCAATAGTTGCAAAATGATGCATTGAGTTCCAGTGGTAGAAGAAGTACTCAGATCTCTTACTTAAGTAAAAGTACAAATACAACACTGCAGAATTACTCTACTGTGGTAGTGCTAAATGTAATTATATACATTATATTAACATAACACTCAAAGCTTATAGTGTGTACTTTAAATGCAGTAATGTTACTTTTAACTGAGTGTTTTTTGCTTTGTGGTTGTGTTAGGTAACTTGGTGTCAGATATTCAGGTATTCCAATAAATATATTTGTATGAATGAATATGTGCAAATATAATGAGTTTATTGGTGCAGATGCCAGAAAATCACATAGTATAATGCTACAGTTGTAGTAGATGCAGTAATCCACTACTACTTTGTACTTCACTATAAATATTTAGATCTCTTACTTAAATAAAAGTAGTAATACCACACTGTGAAATTACTCCTATACAAGTAAAAGTCCTGCATTCAAAACTTACAGAAGTAAAAGTACAAAAGTATCAGGATCAAAATGTACTTTAAGTATCAAATGTAAAAGTACTCTTTATGCAGAATAGACCCACTCAGATTTTTTAATATATACTAAATGTATTATTGGATTTTTATTATTGATGCATTTATGTAAATGGCGTTTTACTGTTGTCCAGGTAGGGTTAATTTAAACTACCTAATATACTGTTATGTGGTTTAATTTATAAACATGCATAATCATTTTAAATTGGTTGTATTTTTCATGTTAAATCTCAACCTGAAAAGTGACTAAAGCTGTCAGCTAAACGTAGTGGAGTAAAAAGTACAATAGTTACATATGTGGAAATACTCAAGTAAAGTACCTTGAAATAGAACTTCAGTACAATTACTTGAGTAAATGCACTTAGTTACATTCCACCTCTGTTCAGGTCATGATTCACAAAAAATTTGAGCTCGTTCAGCGAACATTATTTTAGTGCGTTCATAGACAACACACAGTTTGTTTACATGACACTTGAATAAAACAAATTATTGCCGTAATCCAACTATAACTAGACAACTGACATGCATGTGAACGTGTGACCCTGGAAGAAAAACATTCAAAAAAGCCGGTGGCAGTAGCTGGTCACAATAGCCTTTCGTTAGCCGGTCACAGTAGCCGTTCATTAGCCGGTCGCATTAGCCGTTCATTAGCCGGTCACATTAGCCGTTCATTAGCCGGTCACATTAGCCGTTCATTAGCCGGTCACATTAGCCAGTCGCAGTGGCCGGTCACAGTAGCCGGTCGCAGTAGCCAGTCACATTAGCCGTTCATTAGCCGGTCACAGTAGCCGTTCATTAGCTGATCGCAGTAGCCAGTCACATTAGCCAGTCATTAGCTGGTCGCAGTAGCCGGTCACATTAGCCGTTCATTAGCCGGTCACAGTAGCCGGTCACAGTAGCCGTTCATTAGCCGGTCGCAGTAGCCGGTCACATTAGCCGGTCGCAGTAGCCGGTTGCATTAGCCGGTCGCATTAGCCGGTTGCATTAGCCGGTCGCATTAGCCAGTTGCAGTAGCCGGTTGCATTAGCCGTTCATTAGCCGGTCACATTAGCCGTTTATTAGCCGGTCGCAGTAGCTGGTCACATTAACCGGAAAGGGGGCCATATTATCCCACTTATCTCGCCACCCAGTGTTGAGGAGGAGGACACGTTCCCATTAGTAATTCTGATAAGTCCGATAAGACGGCAAAATCCATTTTTGTAAGCATAGCTCAAATAAACTGTGCATGTAAATGCACTGACGGATTACCGCCATCTGCTGGACTGTTACCTATTCCGATGTAGCCATTGCATCTGTGTAAAGGCACAAGATGGAAATGTTCCTCAAGAGAGATAGTTTATCTGTGAATCGTAAAAAAAAAAAAAAAAATCACTAGCGGGGCCTGAAAGTTTATCCCAGAAATTTAACCAAAAGTGTGAAATGGCTTTGGTGAGAAAGGAGGTGAAAGCATGTTGTGCAAAGCCCCAGCTGCCTACGCTCACATATGCAAACACACAACATGACTGGTTATATCCAGCACTATCCTCTATTTTTATCGTCAATAAAGCCCCAGCTCCCTCATGTCTTTGGGACTGAGTCAATATTTGGAGGTGAAGGCTTGTGGGAATTTATCTGCCGTGGACTGAGATTAGACTACGAGGGAGGTGGACTCATTACAAAACATCTCCCTCCTCCCTCTGACACTCACTTTCCCTCTGACCCACAAATGCTACAACCACATTCACATCTCCCTCCCCTCACAAACACATTTCCCACTCGCATGCATACTCATGCTGTCTTGTCTGATGTTAATCACTTGATAAAAGTCCCAGTGTGTGTTATCAGGACCACACCATACTGTAGTTAAAGTTGATATTGCCAGTAACAGAGCCAGGTTTTATGAGCCATAACAAGTCGTCATTAAAAGTCATTAGCAAACATCAGCGTCGTAAAAAGGCCACAGTCGGTCTCGAGAGCCCCACAAGAGCCGTGAACGGAGAGAGATAAAGATGCATCTGTGAGCAACGCAGAGCAGCGATGGGGAACTGTGATAAGATGGAGCAAGTAGTCCTGAGACGGCCTGAGAAGGAGTTTTTCCGGGATCACTGTTGGCTTCTGTAACCTCACACTTTTGTCTGTGTGCGTGTGTGTGTGTGCGTACGCTTGTGTGTTTTGTTTCTCTCAAATGCCTTCCAGCATTCCTTGCCTGTGCATGGAGAAGGGAGAGTGGTGTTTTGGAGAAAATATTGAATTAGAGAAAAAGAGGCAGAGAGGGAGAAATGAAGGAGAGGGAGAAATATTGACTCCTTCTGGGAAGGAGCGAGACGGCAACGCCTTTCCAATAACCATAAACCCACTGGGCTGAAAATAGACGGGCCGAATGAATAAACGAATGTGTTCATCCCACATGAGCTCTTCTCTTTCACAGAAGGAGGGGAATGGAGGTGACCCCCCCTCTCCTCCTTCTCTCCCTCCCTCTGTCTCTCTCTCTCTCCTCTTTCACTGAGGCCATCATTTCTTCACCATGACGAGAGATATTAACCGGAACAAAACAGGTGTTTATGGGAAGCCTTGCCTCAAATGAGGTTTCTCATACACACACAAAGATGCACACACACACATACACACACACACACACACACTTCCCTGTGTAGTGTAAAGGTGTCGACATCAGTGCCTGCGCAACAAGAGTAACATCTGTTTCACATTTCACACTACCCCCCCCCCTCCCCCCATTCATATGTCATGGGCCATGTGGACATGCTTTCATTAACACACACACACACACACACACACACACACACACACACACACACACACACACACACACACACACACACACACACACACACACAGATGCTCTTACTCTTACAATGCAGGGGAGGCTAAATTATTTTTCTTTTCAGAAAAGAATCAGGGTCATTCTCTGCTAAATTTATAGCCCAAAGTATGTGGACAGCTGAGCATTACACCCATATGGGATTGTTGATCATCTTGTTGGCTGCAGGGATTTGTTCCCATGTCAAGTCAAGTCAATTTGGTTTATGAGGCCCAATATCACAAATAACAAATTTGTCTCAAGGGGCTTTTCAACATACAACACCATGTGCCGAACACCCTCAGATAAGTTGTGAAAGGTGTGATATTTAATATTTGGCTAGAAGTTCAGTTTAAAACATAAAAAAATGAACTACCCGTCCTGTGTAATATAATTTTTGCCTGGAGAGGTGGTAGTGAGTCACTTTAGCGTCCAGAAGTAGAGCTGCCCCGAGGGCTTGTCAATCAGGTACAGCAATAAATGTATAAATAGAACTAGAATAAATACAATTAATTCCTAAGAAAATTGCTCAGTGAAGCCAAGAAATTTTGACTTCCTTGTATGACATCAATCAGATCTTTTGTGGCTCTTCCGCATCTACGACGCCCATAGTGTAAACGCTCTAGAGACTTCTGCCATGGAATCAAATTCTGATAGTTAAACATGCGCCTCTTTTACCAAAGAAAGTCTGTAGTCTGTAGTGAAAAATCTTTTTGTGCCCAATGGCATTATGTAGCGGACTCAGAAGTTGCAATTCCCCCCTTACCCACAAGGAAATTTGGCTTCATCTACAAAGGTATAGCTGGACAATAAATATTCCCATACAGCCACAGGAACATTTCTGCGTTTACCAGGTGTGCCACCGGGAACACCCCAGATTTTAAGTTTAAAACAGTGAATGAAATTATTTACAGAATGTGAAGAACAAACATGCTTTGATGGTATGTCAGAGACGTCTATTGCTGCTGCCTTCACAGAAAATCTATGGGAAAAGTATTTTCGAGCCCAACAACATCATTTAGTAGACTCAGAAGTTGCAATTCCACCATTTGACCACAAGGAATTTTTGGCTTCAATGACAAAGGTATAGCTGGATTGTAAATATTCCCAATTCAGCCACTGGAGCATTACTGCGTTTGTGCAATGATGTTGGCTTCTGCCTGGCTTGCAGACGATGCTTCAGTTTTTCTCAAAGATGTTTGATGACGTTGAGGTCAGAGAGGTCTGTTTTTTCCCACACTAATCTCGGATTCTCGGATGCATATCTTTATGGTTCACTTTGCACAATGTGGCCATTGTTGTGTTGTGTGCATTCCCTCAACTGTAGCAACCAAGATGGAAGCACACTGTACAGTGTCATGCATGCTGTAGCATTAAGATTTCCCTTCGCTGGATAATCCAAACCATGAACCCACATCAGAAGCATGTGTCCCCATATTTTTGGCCACATGGTTTAGTTGTAGTTGTGTTTGCAAAGTATTTTGAGTCTCTTCCATCCCAAATCCGATTCTGTGGAAGCGAATGGAGATTCATTAGTGGTTTTTCCACTATTTAAAAATCACTTCACTCACTTCCATTGAACTTGCTGTGAACAGTTTTCACTGGAACTACTTTCTACTGAAATAAATAGCCCCAGTCAACACAGATGGAATATAATAATCAGAAAATTGCTTCTGGAAAGAGAGATTTAAAAATGCTTTGAGTGCTCAAACTAAATTTATTTCACTCCCACTGTAGTCTGCGAATCAATTATTTAGCACTTGTGGTAAATGAAAACTTATTTTGTATTTGGGGGTGAACTGTCCCTTTAAGCACTGTGGCGAAGATTGTTATTGTATGACAGCATGAGGCAGGGTTAACCAGACCATCAAGATTACCCACCGTAGTAATCAAGTGCAACCACTATCGCCTGTGTGCACTCATTCATCTCATCCTTCATTCATCCACTCACTGACTTCTCCTCTCAGTCAGTCATTTCTTATTTTGTTCATTCAGCTGTAATTATAGACCATCACCCGCCTGTACAATTTCACTTCCGAGAACAGTCGCATCTCTCTTTTTTTTTACCTCCCTTTTCCTCCATTCATTTACCAGACCTTCAGTTCACCCCTCGCAGCGTTCCTGTCACCCTCCTGACCCTCTTTACCCTCCTCCTCCTCTTCATCCTCCTTTCCCACATGCCCTCTCCTCTCTCTCTCTCACTCTCTCTCTCTCTCTCTCTCTCTCTCTCACTCTCTCTCCCTCTGTCTCTCTCTCTCTCTGGGAAGTCATGTGACTTCTCTGAAGCTGAGCCCTATAAACCAGCAGTACTTGGGGGGCTCAGTGTCTATACAGCTCTGTGATTGGCTCTTGCATTCAGATGCTACAAACACACACACACACACACACACACACACACACACACACACGCACACACACACACACAGTGGACCCCCTGCTTTCTTCTTTCAGGAACAAATGTGAGCCTTTCCATTAAAAAACAGAGTGTGTTTATGTGTCTCACTGCCACCTTCTGCAGAAAACAGAGTATTTAAATGGAGCAATGATTGCTCTTTAATGAATGGGCTATTCTCACAATCACTTGAGTATGCACACACATACACACTGAGCCTGAGAAGTGCCATTTGTTTTTTATATAGGGGGATTCTTGCTGTGGCAGGTCAATGGCTGAATGGACTCGGTGCAGAGGGCTCAGCATTGAGGCTTGTTTAATCCAATCAGATCCTTCTTGAGACGAAACAGAGCAGCCTGCCAGTTATTGGCAGGAATACGGCGCTGTTCATATTCAAAATGTTCAGTTTGGATTGAAGGCTCTGTCGGTTTTAATTTGCAGTGAAAACCTTTTTAAAATCAAGTGTATAATTTGACATACCCAGAAAGCTGTTTTGGTTTTAACTCATGAGTTTTTGAGGGAGTTTTTTTATCTGACGCTGATCTTCCAGCTGGTGCTGTTTGTGTAGCTCGAGGGAGGGAGCAATTCGGGTAATATTCTTATCCAATGTGGAAACCACAATGGAGAAGTATTGATAAAGAAACGCCAAAGGGCAGTGGATACTCTTTGATGTTTGGCGCCTCTTTATCATGTAACTGACTCACGGCCAGAGACCGACACACTCCCACACACTACTGCCTACTGCTGTCAATTCATATGTTCAGTAGTAGTAATGTTGACTGAGGTTGAAAGTATGTGTGTGTGTGTGTGTGTGTGCGTGTGTGTGTGTGTGTGCTTGCAGTTAAGTGGGAGTAACTATTATAAGTGCATTTACCAGACTACAGGTGCTTTCCTTGACTATTTACTGATAAAAAGTGCTATATCAACACAGACATTTTCAATATGTTTTCTTATATTCAACTACTTCAGATGGAAACCACTTTGGTTCAGGCTTAAACATTTATTCAAGCTGTTCTCATTCACTGTTTGTAGTTATACCTACAAAAAGCAATGCACTGTAACTCAAGTCATTGTGAGCCTTTTGTTGAGGCGTCTACATCACCTACGTATCCACGTTCAATAGTTACATATGGAAGTAGTTATTTTAAGTCAAACACAGATCTTTTCCCTCAACATAAACAAGTAGTTTTGGTGCCTCAACCTAACCAAGTAGTCCATTTTCACAACATTAAATCTGATTGTGCAACAGTTTTAAAGTCATATTTAAAAGATACCATGAATTGCCATGAAATTATGCACATGCATTAATTGTCCCACACCATGAGGCTGAAAATTTAAGTTATAATAAATTATCATCACAACTATTAGATGTATTGTCATGACATTTGTTCAGACATTCATGGTCCTCAGAGGGTGAATCATAATGACCTTGGTGATTCCATTGTTTTGTGTACTAGTGCCATTATCAGGTTGACATCTTTGGTTCAGAACAAAACACTTCCAGTAACTCTTGTGCTCTGTGAGGTAAAATTGCTGTTTTTGTCAATGGAGTCTGGTGGCTTTGAAGAAAACATACACAACAGCTTCAGTTTCTGGGAGGGGCTGCCTGACAGCAAGGTAAAGGGGGTTATAATATAGCTACGTTTAAACGAATACAGATTTTTTATTAGGTAGTGTTTTTTAGGCAAAAAAATATAAAAATAAAATACTAATACTAAGACTAAAATACATTTTGCTGCTACACACAATACATTCACAGCCACTCTTCAAAGGTACCAGACTCCTTTGAAAACCCCCCAATACTTTACCTTGCAGACCTTGATCGGTAAGTTTGTTTGTGTTATTGTGTGACTTTGGGTCTAGAGTCCACAGCAGCACATTGCTACTCTGCTTCTCCAAACAAAAAAATTTACCAACCGCCATTGAAAATTCACACTAGCTATGGATAAGGATATATAGTTTGCAGCGTCACAATCCAGAAACAAGTCTGGTCAAGTGCTTAAGTTTTCAGAGAGGCTTCAGAAAAAAGGCATTTTGACGCTAAAACATACATACTTTTAGCTCTTTGTTTACATTTAACTGCTAAAAATTGCAAATAATCACCACATTTAAACCACATGCAGTATCTTCTTTTAGTGGAGCACTGCTGCGTATACCTAAAGTAGTATTTCTTCCATCTCTTAAGTTAACTCAGGGGCATTGCGAATCATACATGACCAAAAAAAACCTTGCTCACCACATATGTATGCGCATATGCTAGTGGTCATGTGTGTGTGCGTTTAGTGTGTCTGCTGCAGTCTCAAGTTCAAACACTATGCAGTCCTGCTTGCTGGCTGAGGGGACACAGTGACACCTGAGAGTGTTGGAGGGTTTGGTCAGAGTCCATGCCGTTACAGTAAGCCATTTGGCATTCGAGCTTCTCTGCCGCTACGCTCAGACAGCTGTGAATGGAGAGTAAAAGCAGCCACAAAATCCACTCCTGGATAAAACAATGTGACTGTGTGTACTACAACAAGCCACACAACTGCCTTTACAACCTGTTTTGTACGCTTCAGGTCATCCCAGGTCTTTGTTCTCGCAGCCAGTAACAGCATAGGCACACCCATCCGTTAGGCTGTCCAGGTGTTACGGGAAAATCATTTCAGTGATGATTTGAGTTAGTCACAATGAGTGAGACTGTGTGTGTGTGTGTGTGTGTGTGTGTAGGGGGGATGGTGGTGTAGTCAGCTTAGAAAAATATTGTGGTTTGAATGTGTCACAATGAGCTGGTCAGTGAGTGCAGGTCAAGACTGTGTGTCTTTACAGGCTCATGCACACACACACAAATACATACATGCAGGCGTTTTTGAATGCATTTGACTGTGTGTATGCTTCCCATATGGTTTTTATTGATCCGTGTCCCTGTTATACCCCTCCTGCTCCCTCTCTTTCTCTCTGTCTCTCTGTGTGTGCACTGATGGTGGAGGAATGATGGAATGCTGGAGGGTAAATCTCTGGTTTCCTGGAAGCTGGTCTGGCTTTATCAGAAGCGGCTGTGACAATACTTGAGCTGATGGGCCAACCAAACGTCTTTCCTATAAGCGCAGATCAGCCAACAAAAAGCCTTCCTGGAAGAAATAATCAGCAAACCGGAGCTCCTTCCTGGAAGACCACTGTGGATTGCTCTTTGCAGGGTATATACTCCTAACCCTTTAATATTTTTTCCACCTTCTAGGCTTGACACTGTTGACATTGGCATGAGCTCAAAACTGAAATGAGAAAAGAAACTGTTAATAGATTTTAATCAGACTGCAAGAATGTTATCAGTCGCTTTTAAAACATTCTCCTTGTTGCTCAACTTGCTTCACATTTCCTCGATGTTGAAGCTGCCCCAAACTTTTACTGCGAAAAGTTTTAGATTCCAAACCGTGCTCAGTTGTTTGAGTGCTGGGTGTTGTGCTTGGCCGGGGACACTGTTGACAACTGTTGAGCAGGACACAGCAAGTCATTACCCGAAAAAATGAATCATGGTGGAAAGACTTTCTATGAGTGTGTGAGATTCACGAAAGGAGCGAGGGATACAGGCAAAATATTCCAGCCCCACTAACCAGGCAACTATGGGGAACATAAAATGAGTCATAGTGAGCTGAGCTGGCTTATTTAGACAATGTGTGTGTGTGTGTGTGTGTGTGTGTGTGTGTGTGTGTGTGTGTGTGTGTGTGTGTGTGTGTGTGTGTAAAACTGGATTATTCTGGTTGGATTTTGGGAAGAAGGCTCACTCATTTCTGTTTGTCTCCTGAATTACGTCATTTTTGTCTATAATTGCCCTCTCCCATAAACAAATAGCGTCTCACACACACACATACACACAAGCGTACAACTTTCGACACACATTTTTTCCTGTAAGTGTCATAGCACAAGAAGGAACTGTGGAACTGAGCTTTTGAATCATTGTAATTACCTGCACTGAGGTAAGCTGTAAAAACAGTTGTTAAACTTTGGGCTCTCATTCACTTCCACAGAGGTCTGTGGCTGGCCTGTGTCCAGATACAGTATGTGTGTGTGGTGAATGGTTTAATGTAAATAATATATTATTAACCTTTTTGAAAACTGTCAACGATTCAGTTTCTCGTCATTTTTCTAAGCTGAACTTGATGCTCTCTCTGTGCCATTTTCCATTTTTTCTTCAGGTGGAGTCCTACATCCAGTGGTTGAATGTAACTAAACACATTTACTCAAGTACTTAAGTACAGTTTTGAAATACTTGAGTAATTCTTTATTTGAGTATGCTACTTTATTTTTCTAATCCACTACACTTCAAAAGGAAATATTGTACATTTTACTCTGTATGTGTACTTTTACATATATTTGACAGCTTTAGTTACTGGTTACTTTTTGATTTATTAATACAAAATAGGAAAAATATAAATTATGATATAACATTACAGCTTAAGCCACTCAGCAGCAGTGTTGGGGAGTAAATAGTGACGTGTACCAGGGTTATCTAAAAAACCCTCCTGTTATGTTCGTATCTCAGGAACAGCAATGTTGTTCATGGGTCAATTTGACCTGTGGCATGTTTAATTATCCAACAGTGTAAGAAACTTCCCAATAAACATTGTTTATATTTAATTTATAACTCCATTACTAACCATTTCAATCACTTAGTCATTTAGTGCAATGGTGTTCTTTACCTCTCACAGATCATGGTTCAATGAGGATAATTCACTCGTTTTTCATTTTAAAAAATGCATGTTAAAGCTTTTTTAATGTATATTGGTCATTATGCATCGATGAATTGCATTTATGGTAACAATAGTGATAGTAATGTGATGTGAGGATAAAGGCTTTGAGAGTTTGGTCATTTTTGGTTTATATACCTCACTTTTTAAAATCCATACAAACCCTGTTTTCAGTAAAAAGCTTATTTAGTATAATAACAACTTTAATTCTGCTGTTTTGTCTCTTTCGCCGGACATTCAGTCCTTCTTTTGCCATATTTCTGGACGACGAGGGTCAGCAAAGCCACTGGGGAAACTGAGCGCTTTGAACACAATCATTTTCCATTTTAATGAAGTAAAAGTTGCATAACTTATTACATGTTTAACAGGTTATCTCGTAATCTGTAACATTTGGAAAGTAACCTTCCCAACACTACTCAGCAGTATATACAATTAGTCAAATTAGATCCATTTTAACCAACTTAAACATTAAAGTGTTGAACAGATGAATGCATTAATAATAATAATATTAATAATGCAATAATAGAATATATATGATTCTGATCTCTGCATTATGACTACTTTTAATTTTGGTAAATGAGGTGTACATCTATGATGAAACTTTTGTATTTTTACTTAGAACTGAGTATTTCCTTGTAGTGTTGATACTTTTACTTAAGTAAAAGATGTAGTACTTCTTCCACCACTGCCCCCACCTCCCTTTCTCTCTCTCACACACACACAGACACACACAAACACTCTTTCACACAAAGACACCTCATTCGTTCTCTCTCTCTCACGTACACACACACACACACACACTATCACCAGTCAAGCCGTAAAAACTCAACTCAATTAAAGTGCCTCATTTCCTGGAAGCCAGCCTCAGACAGAACACAAGGTATGCAGGGAATGGGAACTGTGTGTGTGTGTGTGTGTGTGTGTGCGAGGAATATAGAAATGAAGGAACTCACCTCCTGCTTAATTTTACCAACAGCAATCCACACACACTACCACAGACCGTCATAAATCTCCTCCACGTGGACCCTTTCACCTATTTGACCTCACTCACTCACTCACTCACACACACACACACACACACACACACTCTCTCTCTCTCTCTAGAGGACACCATCCTCACTCAGCCCCTCGGGCAGGATGTATAAAACCCGGCCGCATTCCTTTCCAGTTAGGTCCAGCCCAAAGTGAGCTCTCTACACAGTAACTGCTGTGTCAAAGTGTGTGTGTGTGTGTGTGTGATGGTGTTAACACAACTGCGTGCTTCTGGGAATCCCTTTGTTACTGCGCTGTTGTGTACATCTGCAGGGCATGTCTGACAAAATCATACCCACGCCCCTTCCTATATGTTCTGTGATTCCTATGGAATTTACCCACAATGCTCTTGCCTAGCAGAGAAAACAAGAAGTGATGATTGCAGTAATTTTAACCCTGAGATGAATGTGTGTGTGTGTGCTCGTAGCGACGGTGCGGCTACTTTAAAAGCCTGCCGACTGAATAAACTCTGCTTTGTTTAACTAGGAAATCCCATTTGTCAGGTAATAATCTGGCTACGAGGCCGGGGATTGCTGGAATACACACAGCCTGGCGACACATTACCGTAAGTTAGAGTCAATATTGACTCAGTGAAGTTAAAGAGGAGGCAAAGAAACAAACAGTGAAGTAACACACAGGGCAAATGCATTTACTTTTGTAAAAATAGTGCTCTTTAATATAAATTATTGAAATATTTTAGAAATATAAATATGTGCAACGTTTCCTTTTCATTTATTTTTTTTGTAATGCTTTGTCATTTCAGATATTACAGCTTGTATTCTGCCAGACTAGTGGCCAGCCTTTTTGCGAGAGAGTCTTTATAAAAGACAAAATGATTCACATACATGTGTGGTCCAATTGGTGCAACACATGTAAACAAAAAAGAACTTGGTGTTGATGTGAAAGAACAGAGAGGCGAAGTCCTTCCTCTTCTGGTGGATCGCCATGGATAAAAAACATGTATGGTTGTTAAAAAGCAGAGACAAACAGGGTTCTCACATCATTTCATGGACAAAATTTCACAACTTTTCCATAACCTTCCAAGGACACATGAGGTGGTTACAATCCTAGAGAACAAAGCAGCAAAATAAGAACTTTGCTGTTGTATAATGTGGATTTACAGCAAGAATTTATTCTCTTAAACAATACATTTCCAGGCCTTGGAAATGTGATAGTGATAGTCCATGACGTTTCCAGGTTTTCCATGACTGTGGGAACCCTGGACAAGTAATATTTGATTCATATTAAATTGCGACATGAATTACAAATACGTTTGTCAATCTAAAATATAATTTTGAACACAGCTGAGTTACCTCACAAGCTAATTAATGTGACATATTGTGCAAGAGGAGAGATGCTGTTTACTGGACAATATCTTGATGTTGTGTCGTTATTGTGATACTAGATTAGATATTGTCTCACATTTTGGATATTGTAGTACGGCATAAGTGTTTGGTTCTAAAGGCTGCATTACAGTAAAGTGGTGAAATTTTCTGAACTTCTTCTAGGCTGTTGTTTTAACACCAATAACAAGGTTATTGTTATAAAGTTGTTCTGTTTATCCATATCTGCCAGCCCTATTACAACAAACTGCAGCTTTCCTTAATTGCAAAAATAGGATTTAAATTGACAAATGTCATGTGTGTAATTCACGGGACAATTAAAAGAAATTAAACGTCTTTTGCCGTTCACTGGCGTACATATTTTTTCCTGCTACAGGGTCTAATGGGGGACACTGGAAGGGGAGGGGCTTCACCTCTCTGTAAGACTGAGATTTGATCAAAAAGAAAAGTGTGTATCACTATATTTCTTGTCTCAAGTGGCCACATGAGATCACATAAGGCTACCACTCCAATATGGATCACAGGTAAGTATGAGCACTGGTCAAACAGACAAAAACAGTTCTGATCAAATCCAAGTCTTTGTTTAACAAAAGGCCATTTTTTTTCTTTACTTTTAAGAATCACTTGAAGGAAGTCTTGTGTTCCCTTGACATTCAGACACAAGTAACTCCAACTGCCCGCTCCTGCTTCAGAGGTAACGCTGGAAGGTAAGACAGGGGCGAGAAACCTTTCTAAAGTTACAGGGATTAAAGCACACAACTGTTCATTTCCTCCTTCCTGATGTAAGTGAACCAGGGGAGAGCCAAGGACACTCAAAACACAAAAAAAGAACAAGTTTGAGATGATGTTAAAGTAGAAAACACTGTGAGAGGGTTTCAAAAAAGAGAGAATTAAGACTCAGCCAAAACTTTCTTCTTCACATGAGGCTTCTTTAGGGAGAACCTGGCTTTATATTTACAGGAGCAGTGTCCTGTTGGGCTTCATTTCCTCTAAGTCTGGGACATCAATCACGTCAATGTTTTTGTTTAGCTGTATACCAGTATGTCTCCTCCCCCTTCTCTGCTGCCCAAGCCCCCCTCCCCACTTCTCTGTCCTCTTCAATTTC
Organism: Centropristis striata; assembly: GCF_030273125.1. Classification (NCBI taxonomy): domain Eukaryota; kingdom Metazoa; phylum Chordata; class Actinopteri; order Perciformes; family Serranidae; genus Centropristis; species Centropristis striata. Next base: position 19,957,670 of record NC_081537.1, read on the forward strand.
CCTTTCCTAATCCCATTTCCCGCTCCTCTTTCTCCTCGTTCAATCCTTCTTCTTCTCGCCCTCCTCCCCTCCACTCAATCTCTTGGATCATCATCATCATCACTGTCGTCATTCCCCAAGGAGCTTTTACAGTGTCGCTGACATTTTTCCAGCCGGTCTGGATAAAAATAAGTTCTGCTGTTTTGTTTGGTGCTCCGCCAAAGGCTTTTGTCTCAGTAACAAGCTTTTGTCTCTGCAACAGCAGTCTGTTTTCTGTCACTGTCGAAGCGCACATGCAACTCAAAGGGCTGCAGGGAAAGGGTAGCGGAGGAGAACCGAGAAACAAAACAGGAGAAGATGCTTTGTAATGCTTTTTTTCAATCTTGTTCCCACGCTAACAAAAAACCTACATGCTGGTCTGTACCTGTGTGTGGTTCTGTGTGTGTGTGTGTGTGTGTGTGTGTATATGCGTGTGGAGCAAGCGTGCATGACCACCCCACTCCCCTCTATGAGGCAACATTTGCGGGAAGCAGTGATGGAAATGTGTGCACATACACACACACACACACACACACACACAAACAAATACTGTATGTTCTCTGCTTTGGGCCCCTCGTTTGGACCTTGCCTTTTCCCAGTAACTCCTCCTTCTTTCACCCCCTCTGAACCTTTCAGTTCTTTGTCGTCTTTCTTTCTGTCCGCTGATCCACAGAGTTGTAAATGTCAGGCTGACGGAGGAGAGGAGAGGGTTTCTTCTTAAGCACATTAAACCCACAAGAATCACTGGTGGCGTATTGATCACGTCGTTGCTGTCGTCGTTAATATCGACCAATCGGGTTAATCTTCTACGAGGCTCTGCTCTGCGTCTGAGTCAGTCATAGGAAACATTGACCTTTGACCTCTGGCTTCAGTTGCCACTCACATTAGTGGTCAGTTTTTTGCAAGGCAGGACGGACGGACGGACGAGGTAATCATTGTTTACCTAAATCACACTCCTCATCCCAGACCCCGGGTCAGTGGGAGGCTCGAGGTGTCCGTCAGTGTTGAAGCAGATCGGGGTCACAATGAAAAACTGACCTCACATTGGCATCTACGGCTATTGCAGCGCCCATTCACGTATGCGCTGGTCTGTGCCGCCCTCCAGGCACCTGGTCCATGTAGTGGAAACTCTGCAGTTCCTGTCAGTCATATAGGAGCGTCGTACTCCTCCAGAAAGTCTTTAAGAGTGTGCGGCAGCTGCTCGGCTCGCTCCGAACCCCCAATGTTGTTCAGGGTCCTCCTGCACATGTGCTGCAGGGATGAGAGAGAACTTGAGAGGGGGCGCCGCAGCTCCAAGGGAACCCTCTCCCCGCCGGTGTGGATCAGATACACGCTGCACCCCTTCTTTTTTTCCGCCTCTCTTGAGTTGTCGCCACATGCTCCTTCTCTGCTCCTTCCAGCCTCCGATCCTTTGCCCATGTAGTGCGCTATGAGTTTCAGCACGCAATCGAACTGCGCTGGCTCGTGGGTGTTTTGGGGGTCTGGCTGTAAGTAGAAGCCGCCTCCCTCGCTGTGGATGCGCAGGTTCTTGGTTCCTCGAGCCGTCTGGACAGAGAGGGTGAAGAAGTGGTGGTGGTCTGAGGAGTCGCGGATCAGGAAGGTGCCGGGCGGTTCGGAGCGCAGCAGGGAGCTGGCCTCCCGGCCCCCAACAGCCCCCCAGTAAAAGCCACTCTCCTGAAGCTTACGCAAAGCACGCATCACCTGAGAGAGGGAGGAAAAAACTGCCATTATTCAGGTTCAGAATTAAGCACGTTTGTAGCATTTCAAGGTGCATTTTCATGCTTTTGCAGCCCCTTACAGTGCAAACACCATATACATTAACAACAAAGTATCATGTTTTAAAATTGTGTCACATGTTTGTAAGCAGACTTAGCATCCTGGATTAACATTCAAGTGTTTTTAAGGATTTCCAGTGTCTGTGGGAACCTTGCATTATCACGTATTATCAGCCAGGTTGTCCAGCTATTTCCCCAAAGACTCAGGTGTGACTGACCTGCTGGTAGTGTGCATGGGAGCTGAAGGGCTTGTAGTGATGCGGGGTAAAGGTGGCCCCCTGAAGCCTGCCCTCTGGAGGGGTCACGCTGCTCATGGCGAGGAAGTTGCGTGCGCTGACGGCTACCATGGCGCCTTGGCCCCCTGCCTCTGCCCGCTGGTTGAGAGGCAGGGGGCCCAGGACAGGAGGGCCAAAGAGGACAGGTGGGAAGGAGTCTGGGGCAGAGGGAGAGGGAAGAGAGGGGGAAAGGGGTGAGGGTGGCGGGGTCACACACCGGGTCCAGGGCCCCGGGGCAGAGGAGTCTGATGCATCCAGAGAGGGGCTGGGAGAGAGCACCTAAACACAGCTGGAGAGAGGGAGCACAGATTATCCATCTATATATAGACTGATGCTACACTGAAGCTCAGTCATTCATAAGCAGTGACATAAATAAACGACCACTTTGCCACACTGGAGCTCTCGGTTTACCCCCATAAAATGTTATGGCGACTGTGACAAATGCATAAGGCAGGACTGGGCAGCGAGCAGGTTATATTTAGTTTAAATGAATCCTCGCTTACTCGCGCTGAGCCTGCTGCTGCTGCACCGTGCAGCCAGACAGCAACTGGATCCTGATTGCTTTCAATTGTCTTCGATCGGGCGTACCGCAACAAGGGATTTCAGAAACGGGGTCACTCTGAAAGAGTCCGGCGCGCTTTTTTCTCTCCCCCTCTTTCACTAAATAACTCCTTATTCCCTGCTCGGAAGCGACACAGAGGCCCCATTCTCCGGTTTCACTGTGACTAAAAAGGTGTCCCGTCTGGTCTGGTTTGCTCTGATCATCTGAGGGGAATTAAAGACTGCTTCAGTGCGGGACAGCGGGGGAGGCAGGAGGCGCCATAACGGATCCAGAACCGCTACAGAGCCGCTGGTATGGAAGTCGGTCCACTATGCACAATATTGCGAAACAACCCCCCAAAATATACACTTCCATCCCCTTTGGCTGCACTGCACCAAGAGCCCGAGCAGCTCCGACACTGCTGTCCTTTCTCCTGCATTATAACCTCCTTATTTTCTGTCATTTTGTCAGCTTGAATGATGCACACAGAGCCGCTTCTTTACATTGTAACTTACCTTGCGGATATGTTCAGCCCCGCACCGCAGCCGCTCGTCGCCAAAGGAAAAGATATGCAAACTACCCGAGAGTAGTGCTAAATGAATTATTAACTCAGGCATTAAAATCCGAAAAAAAAGTATCCAAAAAGTGTGTGGGTTTCTTTCCTGAGCGGAGGAATGTGGTGGCGGCGATATCAGCCGGAGAGATCGTGTCCGTGTGTGGAGGAAGGTTACCGGAGGTTGTTTTCCACAGTGAGTAAAGCCGATGTCTGTAAGGCTCCGCCTCCTCCGTTCAGAGCCTCGCTTACTGGAATCCAGCTCGTGCGCGCACACACACGCACGCACACACGCAAAGGACACGCACGTGCTCGCGCTCTTTCTTGGCAGATTGCCAATAAATAATCAGCGTGACCTTTGCCGGGCTGTTTCCTGGTACTGGTGGGTTCCCTTATGCACAAGGTGAACACGTAAAAAGCTGCACACATGGAACAAAACAGAATAATAAAATGTTGCATTATTATATGAATTTTGCCAGTGGTGGAAGAAGTATTCAGATCTCTTTCTTAAGTAAAGGTACTAATACCACACTGTGAAATTACTCCACTACATGTAAAAGTCCTGCATTCAAAACTTACTTAAGTATCAGCATCAAGATGTACTTAAAGTATCAAAAGTACCCCTTATGCAGAATGGCCCCACTTAGATTCCAAATATACTATTGGATTATAATTATTGATGCATTTATGTAAGCAGCATTTTACTGTTATCCAGATAGGGCTCATTTTAACTATTTAAGACACTGTTATGTGGTTTAGTCTATAAACGTGTAATCATTTTAAATTGATCATATTTTTCATGTTAATCTCGACCTGAAAAGTAATTAAAGCTGTCAGTTAAATGTAGTGGAATAAAAAGTACAATATTTGCCTCTTAAATGTAGTAAAGTAGAAGTATAAAGTCACATATGTGGAAATACTCAAGTGAAGTACCAGTCAGTACAGTACCTGAGTAAATGTACTTAGTTTCATTCCACCACTGAATATCACAGATTTTACTGGCACATATAGTCTAAAGTTGTAGTTGTGCAACATGAATAACTCCATTATAACATGCTTTATCAGTATCACAAGCAAAAAAACAACAACCAAAAGGCTTTATGAGTGTTATATCCATATAAATATTTTATATTCATAGAAATATCTAGCCTATTATTACAGTTTTAACACTGCCACATTCATGTCAAGGTGAGATAAGATATCTTTATTGTCACTGTACAAGTACATTGAAGTGCAGTAGGAGCTCACTTGTAGATGCAATAGGAAAATATTTACAATAGAGTATATGTGCAAACAGTGCAAGGTAAAATAATCTTTTTAAAGGTAAATATACTATGTACATAGTGCAAGCAGCAATGTTATGTAATGTTTATTGTGTAGTTTAATCTATAACAATGCATCATATTTTATAAAATAATATGTTTTGTGGGTCAAATAAGCAGTGGTGGGATGTAACTAAGTACATTTTCTGTATGTGCTTGAGGTAGCATACTTTATGAGGCTTTATGAGTGTTAAATTCATATAAATATGGAATATATAAAACATTCTGATAGGGACCATTCTGCATAACAAGTACTTTTCTTTTGATACTCTAAGTACATTTTGATGCTGATACTTTTGTACTTTAACTCAAGTAAAGTTAGGGTGAAAAAAAGTGAATGCAGGACTGTTACTTGCATAGGAGTGATTTCACAGTGTGGTATTAGTACTTTTACTGAAGTAAGAGATCTAAATATTTATAGTGAAGTAAAAATGAGTAGTGGATTACTGCATCTACTACAACTGTTGTATTATACTATGTGATTTTCTGGCATCTGCACCAATGAACTCATTATGTTTGCACATATTCATTCATAAAAATACATTTATTGGGAGAATAATTGATCATCTTAACACCAAGTTTACCACAATCACAAAGCAAAAAACATTCCGGCATTTAAAGTTAAGTGCAGTAAAATGCACAGCTGTAGTGGAATTTAAAGTACACACTATAAGCTTTGAATGTTATGTTAATATAATGTATATAATCACATTTAGCACTACCACATAAATAAAGATATTTACAAGGTGAAGGTTAAAAGCTTAAAGTTACATCATTTACTGGAAGTCTAAATGTTGTGCAACATGGAGAACTCCATGTACCATATATTGACATAATGAAAAACAAGACACAACACTATTACACAACTATGTTCTTTATATTACAAGGGGTCCTTATTGGCGGATAAAAGACTGGAAACCTCTAATTTATCACAGTGATCATATGTTTGTATGTCAAATAAATACAGTGGAGTAAATTCTTAGATATTTCCCTTTGATATCATGTAGTATAAAATGGAAATACTCAAGTCGAGCACCTCAGAAGTACCTCAAAAATGTGAGTAACCGTTATACCACTGCAAATATTCCCTTAATAAAGCATCTGAATACACTGATCCTTTATTCAGGTAAAACTAGCAACACCACAATAAAAAACAAACTTAGTTACAAGCAAAATGCACATTTGTGTGTAGACTTTATATTCATGTTGAATTAATATAAACATATATTATAACATTTAAAGCACTATGTTATTGTACAAGCAGCAAATTTGGTAGTTTATTCTATAGCAATGCATCATAATTTATAAATAGATTGTGGGTTTTGTATATCAAATAGGTGCAGTGGAGTAAGTAGATTATTCTGCTCTGAAATGTGGTTTTAGAACAAGCATGATGTATTAGAAAATTGAAAATAGGGAACAAATGCCTCAAAAATGTAGCACATTTACACTCTACCACTTGCACTTCTGAACGTCTTATTCTTAAATAAGTTATATTATTTATTTAATTTAAATATTTAATCCATTCCCTTTAGTCTGTGCTACTGTAACTTCTCCCACTGACGATCAATAAATAAAGCCTCACCTTAACATCAGGCTTCAGGAGTATACAACCCTTTCATTCTCCTCTTCACAACATGACAGTAGATAAACATTTGATCTACTACACGCACGCTAATGTTTTGAGATAATGTCCCTCAGGCCCTCATGTCGCGTCAGGAAGCACCTGACTTACTGTCAGTGCTCTTGAGCAACAGCCGGCTGCACTGCTGACCTAAAGTACTCTGTTACATGCAAAGTTTACGAAAGTATGAATGAAATCAGCAAAAATGCACTTAAGGTTCCTAAAGTAAAAGTACTCATTATGAAGATTGGTCTCTGTCAGTGTATATTATTATGTATTGTATTGTGTGATTATTATTTCTGGAACATGTTGTGGTTTATCATGTGGTGAACTATTATTAAATACTTTTTTTATTGGGTTGTTTAATTATTGGGTTGCAGTTATTGTTCAGTATACTGGTGGGTAGTTTAATAAACTGTATACAACACAATGCATTTTGTATTAAAGGTTTACAGAAGTTAAGCTGTCTCGTAGAGTAAATACAGTGGAGTAAAATTAACAATATTTATTAACAAAATAGTAGCAGATAATAGAAATACTTAAATAAAGTATAAAAACGTCCCCAGAGCTTTTAGAATAGGAAGATGAAATCAAAGTAAACAAAGACAACTATGATGTTAAACAACTATAAACCTAAAATAACATCATTATCACTGCTCACTCCACACTATACACCAGCCCTCTGACAGTGTTGTTACAGTATTGTAATTAGCATCAACTGGGTGGAGCATGTTTAAAGTCAAAGGATGACTGATTAATGGATAACCTGTGTACACTAAATACTTCGCACTGCATGACTGAAAACATGCACTGAAAGCTTGAGGTCACACCTTTGACAGGTGATACAGAAGTAAAGGTTAAGTGCAGGAACGTTACAAGAAATGTTCACTTCAGAACCATGTCAGAGGAGGTATCCTAATGTTAAAATAATTTGAATATTCTGTTTCTTTTTTCTGTCTCTCTTTCTGTCTCTGTTGTCTGTCTCTGTGTGGTGAAGGTCACTATGCATGCGTAATCCACTAGCCTTGGTTGTACTATCTCTCTCTATGCAATTATGGATTAATCATACAATATGATTTTGATACAATGATTATGTTTGTGTGTTAATGTTGGTTTAGAAACTGTGATTACTTTAAATACATATATTCAATTTGCTTAAACTGATTAAGACACAAAGAATATATTGTATGTTTCATATTTTAGATTTTAGAATACATGTTTACGTTACAAAATCTATGTCTCCAATTATATCTCTGTAAGACATAACAAGGCAGAATGTTTGTGTTAACAAGTTTGTTAGCAGGTCAGGACACTTGACACAGGACTTGATGTACCGGGCAGAAGATTGCTGCCCGCTGACATGACGTGTCCCTGTATTGATTAAAACTGACGAATCGGCGTATCAAGGAGGCGGCACTTCCTGGAAGAAATATATCTTCATTTTTGAGTAAACCAATGTTAGTATTTAAGGAGTTTGAGGGAAATGAGACGGGTCCAGACTTCATGACCTGAGACCTGTCTCCTGTGTAACAGGGAAGTGTAAAGTGAACCCAGAGCTCATTTCTTGACGTATTGTAATAAACTTATGTTAAAATGAGAACTTGGACATCTCCTGCTCATCATTCCCCATCAAATGATCTGCGCAGAGAAATAGGTAAGGATTTTTGGTTGGTGTCAGATAATTTAATTTTAAAGGTTTCCTCAAGCTATTTTTCTAACACTAACCTTTAACTGAAGTAGAAGAAGCAATGGTGATACATTTTATTAATAATACAGTTCAAAAATCACAATTTTCCCTTAAGAGCTCTCCAGTCCTGTTAAATCTGCAAAACAAGATTATGAGGCAGTTAGCACAGACATGCAAAAGGCTCCACCACCTCTCCTGCATAGAAGCAAGACACACAGACTTTATAGTTGTTCAGCCTGTTTTTGCTGTTGTTTTCTGTCTCTTTGTGGTTGTTTTGCTCCTTTTTATAGTTGTTATAAGTCTCCTTGTGCCCCTTTTGAACTTGCTTTACATTTATGTGGTTGTTTTAATGTCTTTGTAGTCTTTTTTTGTCTCTTTGTAGTCGTTTTATGTTCCCTTTGGTCTCTTTGCAGTTGCTTTGCTTTTCTATGCTTGTTTTCATCTCTTTTAAGCCTTTTTGTGCCTCTTTGCAGTTCTTTACGTTCACTTTGTGTCTCTTTGCAGCTGCTCTACATCTCTGCTGTTATTTTTGAAACTTTTGTAGTATTTCTGTCTCTTTCTAGTTGTTTTATGTTAATTTTTGTCTCTTTGTAGCTGCTTTTAGTCTCTTTGAGTCTCTTTGCAGATTTTTTTGCTTCTCTGTTACGTTTTTTGGTCTCTTTGTAGTCTTTTTGTGCCTCTCTGTGAACAAACACTTTGGGCCCCAGTGCTGTAGGCCTGTTCAGTAATCCATCCTTCTTTCAAAATAAAAAAAAAAACCTGAAGTTATCAAATAAACATAGTGTAATCTAACGCAGCACCAAGATATTTTCCCTCCAAATTCCAGTGAATTAGTAGCATAAATTGGGAATACTCAAGTAAAATACAAGTACCTCAAAGTATTTGAGTAAATGTATTAGTTACCCACTACTGCTTCAGGGTAAATGTAACCAATACAACCACAAAACTGAAGTTAACATGTAGTTTGCAGGTTGACCACTAGAGGTCATTTTAACCTCCACAACATATATAAACAACCCTTTTAATATTAGTTCTCTGATTTCTTTCCTTTTTGTTGCAGTAAGATAAGATAAAATATTACATGCACTGCTCAGTACAGGGCTCCTCATTCTCTTATCTCAGCTGCAGTCTGCACACTGTGTCTGTCAGCTCACTGTTGTGTCAATAAAGTTAATTCAAAGTCTGTCTCTGCTGCAGCAATGGCGGCTCCCATGTCCTGGAGGAGGCTGGTGTACTCCGTGTACTCACCGGCCATCGCCGGGGTGTTCACCCGAATATCTGACCGGCTTTTTCGCGCCCGGGACCGGAGAGGAGGGTAAGAGACCCGGCTCAGCCCCACAGACACAGACAGGGAGGATAACTGACGTTTTCAATGTGAAGCTCTGATGCTCTGCTAATGTTGTCACTGCTAATGCATCGCACTTATCATGTTTTGTTTTGGTGTTTTTGGTTCAAAATCACCAACCACAAACTTGTAGCGTATTCTGCATGAAAGTGAAGCGTTAAAAGTCAATATTTAGCTCATTTTGATCCGGTTATGAGTCAGAAACAGAAGCTAACCTTCAGGGAAAGTGAAAGGTTTCCATAACTGAAGTTTGGACATGATGTTCTTCTTGGTGTTTATGTAACGGGTGAACTGTCATCTTTCTGACAGCCTCACCTTCATGAGACACTAAGGGTGGTTTCATTCATCAGCGTCACAAGGCTGAGTTAGTAAGAGGAACTCCTTGAAATCAGCAGGTCACAGCAGACATGTTGACCTGTCTGAGCAGGAAACACAGCTGGGACTTTACTGAAGGTTGTTAGAGCCAAGTGTCCCTGTCAAGCAGCGGTGGAAGAAGTATTTTGATCCCTTACTGCAGTAAAAGTACTAATACCACACTGTGAAATTACTTAACTACACGTAAAAGTCCTGCATTCAAAACTTTGTGAAGTTAAAGTGCAAAAGTATCAGAACATGTACTTAAAGTGTCAAAAGTCAAATTACTCGTTAAGCAGAATGACCCCACTAGTTTACATATTACAAGATTCAAGATTCAAAGTGTTTATCATCATATGCACAGTTGAAAACATTTTTACCTGTACAATTGATTTCTTGCTTTGCTGTCTGCAAAATGCCAACCGATGTAAAAGCTAAAAAATATACAATATATATACTAAAAAAATACAAGATAACAAAATTTAAGGCAGCATGTGATGATAAAAAAGCAACAATAATAATGATAAAACAGTGCAAATGTAAGCAGTGCAATTTCTGATGTACAAGTGCAAACTGAAAATGTAACAGTCGGGTTCAGTAATATGAGGTAGTACAGTTACAAATATATTATTGGGTTATTATTGATGCATTTATGTTTCTCTCGGTAGGGCTCACTTTAGTTACTTAATGAACTGTTGTGATGTTTAATTAAAAAGAAAAAGGCTAATCATTTTTAAATTATTAAGGTTTTTTATATTAAATCTTGACCTGAAAGGTGACTAAAGCTGTCAGCTAAATGTAGTGACATAAAATGGAAATACTCAAGTAAAGTACCTCAAAGTTGTACTTAAGTACAGTACTTGCTTGAGTAAAAGTACTTAGTTACATTCCACCACTGTATGTTAAGCATCGAGGCCCCTGAGACTGAAGCAGCTAAATGGAATTCAGCCATCATTTATTTTATTTACACCTGTGTTTTTCCTTTAGTTTCCCCTTTCACACACCTGCAACCTGACCCTCAAATGATCAGGAACATTTCCTGCATGAGCTCATATGTGTGAATGGTAGCAGGAATACCACCAATATCTCAGCCTGTCACGATGATCACAATACTGAAATATCCTATGATTTATGAACATGACCACGATCATTTCAGCTGACCTTTATCCACCTTTTACTTCCCATTTTTGATTACAGAACAAATAGTTGTCTAACTTCCGGTCTTATGGGCAGAACTTCTGTTTGATTGCTTCCCTCAGTTAATCTAAAGATCCTTACTAGATTATTTAAACAATGTTGTGGGAACACTTTAAAAAAATCAATAAAAAAATCAAAATCCCAGGTTGGTGCCAGACCCTTAAACTATTAATGAGTGAGAGGACGACATGAAGAAGTGGCCTCAAATTACATATAAGGACATTTTTAACTACTTGTGTTGCCTCTCAGGATGAATCGCTCTATTAATGCCCAACAAAGCTTAGAGTAGAGGCTAATCGACATTTCCACAGTGGAAAATATGTCAATTTATTAATACAGAATGTCGAAGAGCTGGTATTTATAAAGGCTGATATCCAAGGACGACCTGAAATAGTGGCTTCAGATAACGTACGAGCATATTTGGCTAATATTTATAGGTGTGAATCAGCAGAAGCCCCACGATACGATTTTATCCAGATACTTGAGTCACTATAAGATGTTATTGTGATTTTAAGCATTTTGCGATATGGAGATTATTGCGATACAATATAATGCAATTTAACTGTTTAACTGCATTTTGTATCCACAAAATTAAATTCAATCAAGAATTGTTTTGTCAAAAAAGAGAAAAAATTCTCAGTCTATTCATCTCACGTCAGTCTTTTTATTTCTCCACAATGAGTCAAATCCACAGACTGACCAACAAAGTATTCAGTCAAACTGAACTTAACCGATATCAAACATGTATGGACGACAACAATTGCAGCATTTTCTCAAACTTTCCTCAACTTTAAGCTTCACTGCTCTAATTTTTTTGGAATGAAACATTAAAAAGTTTAACTTTGCAGCGTTATTTCGACACGATATCCTGACGCACATGTTGCCTATAGATTCCTTAGATCTTCTAGCTTCATATGATAGCAGTATCTCCAGTATATTCCTAAAGTGAGCCCACTAAAGCCTCGGGGGAAAAAAAAAGTCAAATACTGACGGCGGAACGCTAAATACCGATACTTGGTGGCCATGAACCGATATTATATCTTCACACAACATATTGCAATACTCTGCTGTATTGATTTTTCCCTACCTCTACTAAATATTGACACTGTTGCTAACATTCAAGTTATCCCAAAAATTTACAGGGAACTGTGTGTAAAAGAGCCTTCAAGTCATGTGCGGGAAAGCCGTTGCCCCTTTCATGCTGCCTGTTCAAGACGGAAATTAGTTATAATTAGTTGTATATGTAATTAGTTATTCTGCTTCGCTTCTGCTCTGTATAAAACATGGAATCGGGGACACGCGCACACACACACACACACACACACACACACACACACACACACACACACAATTTAGATGCTAAAGCTGTTGTGCTACACCACATACCAGCAGATCTTCTTTTACTGCAATATTGCAAAATGTATGTGTTAAATAAAAAGAAATTTCAAAAATAGGCTGCTGGGTTTTAAGTGTAGTTTACTGGTTCATGTGTCTGTTTCAGGAAACTTGAGTTTGTGTGTGTAGACAGGTTGGAGCCTGAAAGAAGAATCTGTCATCTCTACATATCAGTCTTATCTTTATCTCTTTTTCTCGTAATGTAATCGCACCTTCAGCCCCTCCAGCATTTAACCCTGGAACACTTACAAAATGTGTAAACAGAGTCAACAAGTAGGATTTCATGGTGGTATCACAATGATATGTATTTATGTCACTTATATTACAATATGTACTTTCATGTTTTGTTTTTGTAATATGGATACATCTTGATGTTACAGCTTTTCTGACATTTAATATTACAGTCGTCAAATTGCTGTTTTTTTAAAATGTGCTTTTTCTCTGTGTGATGGTATAATTTCAACTGTTACGTCTGTCTAAATTGTTCTTTATTTTTATATTTCTTCTTGTTTAAATTCTTATTTTTTTTCCTATGATTAATATTTCTTGGTAACTATTTATTGTTATTTTAATAATGCTTAGTTCATTTTTTTGCTCTACACTTTTGCTGAAAAAAGGAATATCTTTTTTTAAAATCTTACACCACTGAAATAGCCATCTTTGTTTCAAATATATTTACTGTGAATCATTATTCACAGAAATATCCGAAAAGGGGGATGTTTTCTTTTTTTTCTTCTTTAATAAACGTAAAATATCAAAACATACATCTGGATAAATAAGATAAATCATAAAAACAAAACATGACAGAATTATGTGATTAAGCAAATAAAAATACAGTAAGCCAAAAATAAATAAATTAATAACAATATCAAACAACAGAATTAAGAACAAATAATGTAATATAAGTAAATAAAACAAAACAGAATAAAAATATACAACAAGATAAATAAGCTGAATCACAAAAAACAAAGTATGACATGATCATCAGATTGAGCAAATACAGTATAAATACAGTAAGGCCAAAAAAAGTAAGTAAAATATAATAATAGTAATAATAATAATAACAATGTCAAACAACAGAATTAAGAACAAATAAAATAAGAAAATAAATGAATAAAAATGTATAAGTATCATACCCTCACCTATATTGATTCCACCTATTGGACAAATAAAAAAAATAAAAAAAAATGTACTCAACCCTAAATCCCACATCCCATTCATCCCTTAACTACCCAATCTAAAATAATTTATTTTTATTCTTGAGCATCCAATCAAAAACCTTGTTTTTTGTTTTTTTCCCCAGGATTTTCTGCCTCTTGTTCAGATAAGCAGTTATGGATAGTGAATGAATGACTGTTCAATATTAATTTTTCTTATATGTTTCAGTCCCTTCCTTCTTATCCTGTTTTCTCCCCAGTTTTCCAAGAACTTCAAACACATTTTGCGGTCTAAAATCAGAGAGCAACCACTTGTCATTTCCCCTGAGACTTTATTCGTTGAGACAAATGAGGATGTAACTGATTTTACAACTTAAAGAGATTTCCAGTTGGGGGATTTCTGACTTATGAGAAAGACAAACGGACAGCATTGTGTCCCGTCACATGCTCCAAATCAAGTGGATCTATTTGGTGCAGTCACAGAGCAAAGTAAACAGCTCCCCTATTCATTGGCTGCATTATCAAATTAGCCCCTAAACTCATTAAATATAAGGGAGTTAACTTCATCTCAGTTTCAAGAAATCACTGTTCTTCGAAGTGCACCACGCTGCTAAAATATTCTTTATTTAGCTCTACAGGTCTTATGGTGGTTTTTATTTCACTGTAGCTCTATATAACTTCATATTGTTCTGCTCAGTCGTGAAATAAAAAGCTGGAACAGTTGTTATGCAATTTCGAAGTGTGTTTCTTATCTCCAGTCACACTCTTATCTGCTTCCAGAAAATTGTAAAGGCTTCGTGTTCAGCTGAGCGGTCCAAGCTCAATGTTCTCGTCCTAGATAACATTTGTAATTTGCACCGCTGTAAAAAGACATGAGGTCGTTTGTGGTTCATGCTGCAGTTGTTTTATAGCTCTTTGGCTGATCTGTGAGTTTATGATCGGACTCAAAGCCCAAACAAACGGGGAAATCCCCTCTTTGTGTTTACTGCAAAAGTTGTAACTCAGCAAAGAATTCCTGAGCTTTTTTGTTTTTACGTGACTCGAGTTTCCTCCGACTTCTTGTAGACTTTTTCTGTGGGTTAAATCCAAACCCAAATGTAAACTACGTGTGTATGCGAGCACAAGTGTGTGTTCTGGTTGTAATGAATATGAAGGAATTCAGCTTAAGGTCACAGTCAGGTCTGAGGTTCACACTCCACCCTGTTGTTATTTAATGTGGTTGCATTGTCAGACCGGATTGTGATTGTTCGGTGGAGAGTAAAGGGATGTGGGGTTGGGGTGAAGTTTAGGACACGGAGGCAGAAAAAACACACACTGTTAAATCATATCAAGCATCTGAAGCTTTTAAAGTGAAAGGAACACTTAATTGATTAGGTTATCAACAGGAAATTGATTGTTCCAGTCATTTTTTCAGGCAAAAGCAAGCAACATTTGTTAATTAAAATGTTTATGGGGCGCCATTGACTTTGGCAGAGGTCCGCGCTCTCAAGTCTCAAGTTTCCATCAACTAATTTCTCTGAGTATTTTGAAGATTTGGATGAGAAAAGCTTGATGGAAACACAGAAATTCAATAAAACTTTTCAAGAAAAGTTCCATAAAAGTTTTTACGCTCTCTGGCTTTGGTTTTTGTCTTTTTCAAAAAATAGTAAATGCTCTAAACAGAATATGGAAACGCTTCTGTTCTGACGTAGCGAACATTTACCTTACATGACTGATCACCTGACATTAAAGAACAATTATAAGTTGCTCAATTGAATCTAATTCCTGAAGACAAAGTTGTTTGATTAGCAACCTCCTTTTTGTTGTTGTTTTTTCTCTTCTTCTCCCGTTTACTGACGGATTATCCTACAGCAACACATTACACTGTCATCTTCTGACCAAAGTACGTTAATGCAGCTTTGTTTATTTGCTCTAAACCAGTTGATGGAAACGTCCCTAATTCGCATTTTCTTTAATGCAACATTTTCAAATTTCGCTTCAAATTTCACTTCAACTTTAATGGAAAAACTGCTTCAGAGCACTGTTCTGATTTTGTTTTTGTTTTTTTTATGTTACAATTTGCTTCAAAAAAACAAAATAATCCACATTTTTTCAATTCTACTGTCCAGTTATTCTAAAGTCTTGTTTCAGCAGATTTCAGTTGAACCAACACAAAAACAATTTCCTTTAATTTTCCATGTTTCCTGTAGGTCCTCAGTGCTGCTGCTGGCCCCCCTCCTGGCTGAAGCCGACCCGGCCCCCCGACACGTCTCCAGGCCCACCGGGTCAGCTGGTGCTCAGGGCACAGACGGCCTCTGCAGCCACTTCCGATGGATGGCGGAGCACGTACCCGCCTTCAGGGTGCCGGGCGCCCACATCCACATCCTCACCTCCCCGGACCAGTTCTACCAGACGATGAAGGTCGGTGTCACTCTAAAAATAAACATTCACAGTTCATCTGCAGAGGAATTATTAAAAAAATGAAGGCAGACAGCTGCCAATATTGTCTTTGTCAAATTTTCCATTTCATCATTGTGATGTAACAAACGAACCAAAGAAAGTGTTTCAGGTATTTGAGGAAGTATTAATTTCCCAGCAGACCTGTTGAGTTTATGTCACGTGAGTTGGCAGAGAGGCCCGCTGCAGGTTAATTGTTCACCTCAAGTGTTTTATCTCCTCTGCATATTTATGATGCAACTACTTACAACTTGCTAAATATATATCAGCTTGAAAAGAAAATATCAACTTCCAGAAATTATTTTCTTTTACCAGTTAAACCTTTTGAGACCCAAATTGTTTCTTTTTTTTAGGGGGGATAGGAAGTCTTTAGGGGGGAAAGCAGTTCAACTTGTTCTAGCAACAAACAATGTATTTTGTTTAGTCACCTATTCAAATTAGAATCAAATTAGAGTTATAAGCTCTTGGAACATTATGATGGAAGTATATTAGGTCCATTCTTTATGCCTGTTATGTCTATTATGTCTCATAAGTTGTTGCAGCATTTCTTGTCTTTTGCAACACAGATTTGGTGCTAAACTCTAGAATTGATAAGAAAACTTATTTTTAAAAAATCCTCAAATTCCACACTAAGACACCAAAACAACATAAAAAAAATTCCATGCTGTGATTTGGTTTAAAACACTTTTGACATTTTGGAGATTTCTGCAAGAATTACAATTTTCGGCAATTAGATTGCAATCACTTTTGTTCTGGAAACTGTTGAGAAACCTCCTTTATAATCAATATAGCTAGCAAAGCCACCCATCCTCTTAATGCAGGAGGTCTCTTGTTTGTGGTTGTAAAGTTTCATGAAGCTGTGATTATTCTAGAGGTCACAGCAGCTCATTTTAGACAGTGAGGTCAAGTTTAAATGAATGCAATTCGAAGACTCTTTAGGGACCCCAAGTATACAGAAAATTAAAAATCAGTAGGTGAAAATAACACATTTGTGCGGTATGAGGAAAAACTGCATGAGAATAGGATACATGTCTGTAACGGTGAGACTCGTTGGTACCCAGAACCCATTAACTTCAGATATCTTCTTGAAAATGACCATGCCAGTTTTTCCTTTGCTGAACTTTTGCCTCACTTTATAGCGTTATTTAGCTCCTTTCCCAATTACATATCATGACATGTTTGTTACCAAATGAATTCTTTAGATCTTCTAGTTTCATATGATATTAGTGTCTCCACCTTAGCGCTGTACACTGCAAAAAAAGTAAAGTTGGGTGAACTCAAAATTTCAAGGCAACAAACTTCGATAATATTTTAAGTTGGACAATTAAACTAAATATTTTAATCATTTTTGTTTTTGAGTCTGCTCAACTCTGAATTCAGACTTTTGTCAACTCAACTGTAAGTTGTACTAACTTATAATTTTACATTGTAATAACTTTTAATCCTTACTTCTGCTAACTTCTGCAATGTGCTGAATTGGCACGATTGTAACACCGCTATGAAATGTCAGCTAATGTTGCGACCACAATTTTGAGTTAGCATTGATACGCTAATGGCTACTCTTGTAGCTGTAACAAGCAGCACCGCTAGCATCAATTAGCCGCTAGCTTTCGCTAAGAAATAAGAGTTAGCAGAACTATTGTCCCTTGTTGTGAACCCCAACTTAAAGATGTAAGTAACAACAACTCTAGGGCTGCAACTAACGACTATTTTAATAGTCGACTAGTCACCGACTATTGAAACGATTAGTCGACTAATCGGATAATTATTAATTTTTTCTTAAATTTAGCATGAAGTTGCTTTAAATATGTGGCAAATGATAATAAACACAAGAAAGGTGGGTACTTATGAAAAATGCATCTTTTATTCAACAATTCAGCTGCTGATTCATACAAAAAATAAATAAACCTCTGTCCATTTTTTCTGGACAGGAAAATGTGTTTTATAAAACTGTATTTCTGCTCCATCAAGTGGGTGGAACTGGTTCTGGGTTCTGGATGTAGTCTGGGTTGAACTGGGCTCACCTGTTGGAACCTCATATCACAGACCAGCACCAGTACTGACTTAGTGAGGAGCCTGTTGCTGCTGCACATCTGCTTCTTCTGCAGAAAGGCTCCATGCTGGCTCTCTGCTTCAGACTGCATGCATTTAATTTAAAATACGTTCGTCAGACATAACGTTAAAGCTCTCTTTTAAAGCGAAAAAAAGCGCTTATAAACAAAACGTATCGGCTGAATGTTACTTGAATCTTACCGAGGCGAGTCAGACTCCGTTTGGTTCAACTGCCCGACGTGCTTTCTCTTTAAATGCTCGTGCATCGCCGAGGTGCTGCCGTGATACGCAGGTCTGCTTTGCAAACCTTGCAAGTCATTTTTTTATTGGCCGTATCCAGGCTAAAATGCTCCCAAACTTTCTAAGTTTTGGTACGTGTAGCTGTGTTGGACGCCGCACTCGGCAGAGATTGTAATGAAGTGAGATGCCTCACTCTGTTGGAAAAACACGTCTGGCGACAATAGTCGACAATGGAATTCATTGTCGACTATTTCTATTATCGATTTTTGTCGACAACGTCGACGAATCGTTGCAGCCCTAAACAACTCACAAACTTGTTTTTGAGCAGACAACTGGCTTCCTTTGTTGTGCTAACTTACATTATTGCCGTAAATGTCAATAATTTATATTTCCAAGTTTTACCAACTATAATCACTGTTTTAGGCCAAAAAATACAAGTTGGCTTTTTTGCAGTGTAGGCAAAAGTCGGCTGGGGGCGATTACGTTGTCGGTTAAAACAATGATAAAGATTTCGTCACCCTGCACCTTTAACTTCAGTCGTTCAGAGGGGAGCCAATTTACAGTTTGACTTCAAACCCTCCAGAGCTCCAAACTGGATCATGTAGTTTTTGTTTCTTTACGTAGCCCCACACCTGCTGTGTGTCACCACATTGGAATCCTTTTATGTTTCCTCTAACTTCAGCTCATTCAGGAGCTCCGGGAACAAAGAAACAGGAATCTGCTGCAGATTAAACGCTCCTGTTGCGGCAGCAGCTACAACAAACGCTTTGTTTAGCTGACAGAGTTTTATCATGTACAAGAAACTATGTCTAAAAATACCACAAATAACCTTTAATGCTCATGTGAGTCATCATTTGTGTTATATAAAATATATATTTTTATTTATGGGTGTGACTTGTCATTTATTGACCCATAACATCGACAGCCGGGAAGTCTTTATCTGAGTCACATTGTACTGATATATTTATAGATCACCTTAAAGTGTTTTTGTCTTTAATTGCTGCAGAGATGTTTGGCGTTATGTTATAATTAATTATAATTACACTGGTGCCAGCCAAAACATTTGTAGCGCCCTGAGCAAAATGAAAAGAGAATGACTGGAATTAAAACTACACCAAGTGTGTAATCAAATATAGTTTATAAAAAAATAATAATAGTTCAGGAGCTTCCGGAGATTTTGTTACTATATTTCTAATTTTGAGGATTTTTCGTGCTTTATAATCAAATTATAGGCTATTTTTCCTACTTTTTGTGAATTATAAATAGATTTTTAGTTTGGAGGATTTTTTTTCTCTTTAATATAATGGAGGTTTATTATATCTTATTTTTTTTTTATTAAAAATGATGCTTAATTGAGCAGCATAGAAACTTCATTGTATATTATTATATCATTAAAAGATGAAAATATGTTGTATTTGAGTTCTGGACTGTTGATCTGACATAGTATTATACACTTTAAAAAAAATCTTTTTATTAGCTTTCTATCATTTACTTGTGATTCTACAGTAAACTGAAGACAGTTCCCTTGCAAAAATCTATCTCGCCTGATTCTTTTCATCACTCAAATATACAACAATATACATATTTTCGTAAAAAACCTTAAATGCCCCCCTTGTCCATGAGCTTCTATCAAGAATAAAGACTGTGGTGCACAACAAGTAGTTTACTAACAACCTAGAAATTAAAGTAGATAAACAGCAGATTAATCAACAATGTAAATAATACTCTGTTGATGCAGCCTGAGTAGAAACAATGTCTGGTTCCTCTTGATAATTCACAGACCTTCCTGGTGGTTTTCACTTTCTTTGAATCAAGTTTTGCCAATGGAAACTGTTCAGTGTTCTGTGGAGTTAGTTGCTCGCAGAAATCTCATAGAGAGATATCTCTAAACCGGAATGGTAAAACATTTTCGAAAATCATTATGAGAGCAAATCACATGTACCCAGGTGATGGCTAAACCAGAAGATACAAGTGGAGGAAACGTTGAGTCAGAGTAAGATTTATCGCCAAGTAGGTTTTCACGTAAGTGGAATTCCCCTTCGTGTTTGTTGCTTGGCACTTAAAATAAACACGTTAGGAGGAAATAAAAAATAAAGTCAAAGTCCTGCCGTTAACAGCCAAGAACATATTTTATATCAGATTTGAAATATGTTCAATCAGAACATTGTCAGGTAGGTTTTCACTGACAAGGAAGTTTGCTGAGGTGTGTTGGTAAACAAGAACAAACAAGTACAAGTACTGAAATTTAGAAATAGATTAAGGCAAGTACTTCAAAATATGAAAAATAGTAGTTAATATACAAAAAATATTGAAATATATTTAAAAGAATATAAAAGGTAGACACAATATGTACAAATGTGGAATTATTAAAATGAGAGAGCTGTGCAATGAAAAATATAACTTTTAGAATTAAAAAATAAGAAGAATTGTTCAATCTGTGCATCAATGTGATGTGTTGAGACAGAAAAAATGCTTCTCTCTCTTTTTAAAAACAATGTATATATAGTTTTTGGGCCTCTCTGTACTGATGCCTGCCAAAAACATCTGTTATTACACAAAAAAATATGTTTTTCCTCCTTTTTTGTTGTTATTTGCTGGTTTGGAATCTGGTTGCTTTGCTTGTGCAGACTGATGATGTGTGAGCATGTGTGTGTGTGTGTGTGTGTGTGTGTGCGTGTGTGCGTGTGTGTGACTGGAAGGAAATGTACCTCAGTTGTCAGTTTATCATTCCTTAGTATCGGATAATTCTGACCAGATTCCTGACACCCACACACAGTCATTGTTGTTTATTTGTGTTCTTTCCCTTCAGGCACGTATCAAGACGGCGAAGAGGCGAGTGGTGATGGCTTCGCTGTATCTGGGAACAGGTCAGCTGGAGCAGGAGCTGGTGAGGAAACATTAATGTGTTGAGCAGTTGTTTTGTTTTTTTGCAGAGTTTTAAGTTTGGGGCAGGTGAGAACAACGACATCCAAACATGCAGCTTGTGCCAAATAACTGGTCAGAGTTGCCAGAAAATGTGAGTCAGAGTCATCTTCCCAGAGAACCACAGTGTGGTTTGCTCAGAATGAAAATGTACTCCAGCCCAGCTACAAGGAATGACCCCAGAATGCAAGGGTTTATGGGTATAAAGAGACCAGTGTTGGCATGTGAGATCCTTCTGTTCTTCATGCTTGGAAGGCCTAGCATAACAACATTAACCCAGAACAAACCACAGTCTGGACCGACGCTCACATTCAGCTGTTTTTCATGTTGTTTTTTTTCTAGCTGGTTTTCGAGCGGCAGAGAGGGCGAATTACAGAAAAAGGCATGTCGAACAAGTCGAACATGTTTAATTACACTCGAAAGCATTTAAATCAATGATGATTGCTGCGAAACTCCATCACCTCACAGGATGATGGATTACGAGAAAGGTTGAGTCAATAAGGCACCGAGAAGTCCATGTGACTTTTATTTTTCAAGCCTGCAATTGGACACAGTGACCTGAACTCAATTCAGTGGAAAAATGCGAGTGTGGTCTGCGGTTTAGACTGAGGAATAAAAACTGCAGGTGAGTCTGGATCTGCATCCCAGACTTGGCACAAAAGGAGACTGATACTGACTGTCACACCTGTGCAGCGTGTTTATTTAAGCGCAGGTGCGTGCAGCAAGAATAATATGAAATTCTAAAGAAAGGCATGTTTATCTTTTACTTGCCTTTATGCAAAGGTAATTCAAAGAGCTTCATATAAAGCTGTGAGCGCCGACTCTCTCGCAGATGTAGCACATTAAGGTTGCAACGACATGAGATTTCACAGAATGATAACCTTCTGAGGAAATGTCCTGGTTTCACTGCATTACACAGTAATTATCATTATCAGTTACAGTGACATTTAAAGGAATGAGAACAGAAGTTTTGTTGTTGTCGTTGAAGAAAAAACGCTTACACTTAAAACATCGTTTTAACTGACGTATGTGTAAAAATGCTCAAATTTAAAATACATTTTTAAATTGCAGATGGTGCAGGAGTTACAAGCATGCACAGAGGCGTTTAAGCTCATATATTGTTTGTGAAATATTTTCGAAACTGCAGGGGCGACGTTCGAACAAAATATTCTGTGAATAAGCAACAAGTAGTAGAGAGAGTAAGAGAGTAGAATGCAGAGGTGAGTGCTGTTGGTTGGTAACAAAAATGTTTTACTCAAGATTGATTTAAAAACAGTTTTCCCCTTGACGTGAAGGTGGTAAGCAGATTTTACACAGTATAATAACGAAATGCTTTTTCTTTGCTTTAAGAATGAACCTTTTTGAGTGTCCCCCTGGTCACATTTCTGTCTGAGCCGAGCTGGAAGTGTCGGTTGTGCACACGTCCCCGTCCCTACTGGAGAGAAGAAATGTTTTACTGGCATCTAAACAGGCACTTTCAAGTGACGTATAAACAAATGCATTTGGGCACCAGATGCACAATTTAAAACAACAAAAAACATCAGGTGGGGAAGAAATGCAGAGCTCGCCACTAATAAGGACTTTACGCTGGCTACCAGTGGTGCCCTCTGAAGAGCAGCAATTTCCTCTCAGCGCACAAAGAGTTAGTCATGCTTTTCCCACGCTCAGTAAACAGGTAATAAACACGGCTGTCTGCTGCCAATTAATCAATCATCCTGCTACTCCTGTGATCAGCAGCTTTATCTCTGATCCTTAACATAAACACACACATCCAGACAAGGTGTAAAACACAGAGGAAGATCAGAGTCGACTTGTTCACTTTGTGTGGTCTGAACTGAAACTACTCTGTTGTTGTTTCTATGTTAGACTGGTCTACAGCCTGAAGACATCTCACATTTAACATTTAGTCCAGTGCACCTTGATTTAAGCCTTGAAGACAAGGCTCAGTTTGCTAAACAGTGACATGGAATGAGAAGTGAAAACATGATTACAGACAACAGGTTGAAATTACATTTTACAAAAGTTTTCTGCTCGATTGAAAAGAGCTGCAGCCCAGTTTTTTGATGTTCTTAATTTTGTTTAGAGTCTTAATTTCTCCCTTCGGTCGGTCATCAAAGACTTTGTGAGTAGGCCAGTCTTCAATCTATTTGATTTGTGTTTTTCTTGTTGTTTGTTTTGTCCCTTCTTGACCTCTCCTGACACATTTCTTATTCATCATTATCTGGAATTCATGGAGTCTAATGTGTGTGCAAATAAAATTAAATGAAACGTATCAAAAAATCAAAGACATGACAATTGATTTTTAGAAGAAGTGCCTGAACACATGAGGTCAAGTAGAACGTGTGAAATCTTAAAATATCTTTGGACGAATGACTCTAAACTGAACTGGGAAGTAAATTGTGAAGCCGTGTGCAGAAAGTGGCTCCAGCAAAAACTGACCTTATTCTATCATGCTTTTATTTATTGAATTGATTTTTCTTTGGTTTTCAAAGCATGACACAAATCTTTAAAGCACAGAAACTCTCTGGATCAAATCTTTAAATGGCCTAATAGATGATCACAGCGGAACACAGTGTCCCTACTGTACACAGACAGTTACAGGAAAGAAATGGCTCAATTTTAAATGACTAGTGCAGTGCCCGTAGGAAGTATGTATTCGTATAGTGGGAGATTAAGTAGATTTTTCAATTATGGCCAAATGAGGTTGTGTGTGAAAGTTCCTCACAGAGAAACGTCAAAATGAGTGAATTATCCCTGTCACTTAAGCTCTATAATACACTAAAATAAGACATATTTCACAGGGAAACTGAATGTGACACTAGGCTATTGAAAATGTACATACAAAAAAGACAAACTCTGATTCTGTCTTGATTTTGATCATTTTTAAGGACCACTGTGGGTTTTCTTTATAGCATTACAATGAACGTTTATCAACCAAGTGCTCTTACATTCTCAGTGGTTACAAAAAAAGTAAAATAACAATACAATAAAGGGGAAAAATAGTCATACTTCACTGTTTGTCTGTTCAGGTGGACTGTATGGAGGAAGCTCTGCAGCGCTCACAGGACAGCGACTCTCCGGACCTAAAAGTCTCCGTGTTGCTGGACTACACTCGCGGCTCACGAGGTTCTTGACATTTCCCTTGAAATCTTTTCTGTTTGCTGGTTTATCACCACGTCATCATCCTGATGTGCTGATGTGTTTTTCTTTGCTGTGTGCAGGACAGATAAACTCTAGGACCATGCTGCTGCCGTTGTTGCAGCGCTTCACCTCTCAGATGAGGGTTTCTCTGTACCACACGCCGGACCTGAGGGGGCTGCTGCGGCTGCTGGTCCCTCAGCGATTCAACGAGACCATCGGAGTCCAGCACATCAAAGTCTACCTGTTTGACGACAGCATCATCATCAGCGGGTACAGCCAGTTGTGTTCACACTGCGTTTGTAATCGATGGCTTGTGGGGAAACAAAATGACACATGTACCAAACATTAGAGACCAGTCAACTCATATACAAATATGTCCCAATTATAAGACCACCCTCTCTTTTTGTTTTTGGACTTTTGTAGAAATGAAACATGACCCCCTGATACTGAGAGTCCTCATCCTCCAAGCCCTTTCTCTTGTAAAAGTGAAATGTTATAACAAAAAGAGCTGCACATTGAATTGTATTGCAATATCCAAATTGCAGCAAGGTAAAGTATTAGTTAAAGGAAAAATATTTGTCAAAATATCTTCTGATGTCCCAGCCTGCAATTCGTTTTACTGCAGACTTAAGAAAAAAAATCTCTTTCAGTAGAGAGCTTCACAGAAACATGCCATGATACTTTTATTATATTTTTCAATACATTTTTAGAAATTATGGCAAAAAAGATAATTCCTTTCCAATATCATGAATCGTATTACAATATAAGTTAAAATGATTGCAATTACATATTTTTTCCAAATTGTGCAGCCCCAGTCACAAAAAATAACCATTAAAGCAGGATCTGGTTCGTGCAAAAGGTTTATTTTTGGGGAAAATTTTAAATTAGATCTGTAGAATAAAAGGATTTTGATGAATTATGACAATTTTAAGCTCGCATGTGGTTATTTTTCCTAACTGTAGCGTTCTTCACGCATGGTGTGTTCAAGGACAGTTGGGAAGGTGAAAATCGGACAATAATTCCTGTTTTTACAGGTTCAGAAAAGATGAATATGACCCAACAAACCCTATTTTTGGAAGATAAAGAATGAATACGGCACCGGTCTAAAAGAAACCCTTATCTGTCGGGCTCAACTCTCAAACTGTCACTTCTCTCGTTTTTTCAGGGCCAACCTGAGCGACTCGTACTTCAGCAACAGACAGGACCGCTACGTGCTGCTGGACAACTGCAGGGAGGTCGCCAACTTCTTCTCCGACCTGGTCGAGGCCGTAGGAGATGTTTCCCTGCAGCTGCAGCCTGACGACTCCGTCAGCATGCTGGAGGGCATGGTGCACCCGTACAAAGGTAGAAACCAAACGCAAGTGTGTGTGTCTGTCTGTCTGAGTGTGTGTGTACACAGACGCATGTTTACCCTCCAACATGTTTTGACAATGTTGACACTTCATGCTCAGTTACGGTGGCAGCGGCCCGGTTTTCAGCAGAGGAGCCGATGGATTTCGCTAATGGAGCTTGAAAGCTTAGACAGGCGAATAGATGATGGTCAGAGTGTGTGTGTGTGTGTGTGTGTGTGTGTGTGTGTGTGTGTGTGTGTGTACACAGTGAGAAAGATGGAGGAGAGAGCTCTTGCGGTTGGCTAGCCATGCAGCCGGATGTGAAATTGTCAGGATTTCTCTACACACACACACACACACACACACACACACACACACACACACACACACACACACACACACACACACACACACTGGTACTGTGTGTCCGTAACTGGATCGCAGACTGCCAGGATGTTAGTTTGAGGGATGAATGACATCATGTCTGCAGGACTGTGCCGCCGTGGTAACGAACACCAGGAATAGAGTTGTGATGTCACAGTGTTGCTGGAAGACGATATGTAGTGGGAACTGACACACACACACACACACACACACACACACACACACACACACACACATAAAATTCTGATGAAAAACATGAATGAATTAACAAACGATAATTGGAGATGCACCGATACCGACAACAGATATCCGGCAGATACTTAAACAGCTGGATGGAGCCGATCTGCTCAGTTCAGTTTAGTTCAGCACACAAGTATAAACCAAGTGGGCATAACAAAAATAACCTTACATTCAGATGAGCTGTAATAAGTAAACAGATATAGAAATGAATAACCAATAACAACAGTTGAGCTTAAAATACAGATTTTATATCTAAATCACTTTATTCTACAGATCTCATGTAAAAAAGACAAAAAAAAACTTAAAAACCGACAACATAAAATTCTGAGCTCTTCAAAGTAAAAGCTTTTGAGCTGAGTTTTTATCTTCATTCATCCTCTCTCTGCTTTATGTTTGTAAGTGGCTGTAAATTCTCTCAAACACACTCACAGATCGCTGAGACCCAGAGGTCAGTTTGACCTGCCTCCCGCTTGGCTTTGTGCACGCTCACATTTCTCTCTCTCACCGTCGACCAGGCAACAGGCAGGACTTCTCGGCGGCAGCGAGGGATCGGATCATGGAGGTGGTGAACACGGCCCACGTGAGGCAGCAGCTGCTGAACGCGTCAGAGGACTCTGAGGACGAGGGCATGAGCGAGGGCGAGGAGGACACCTGGGTGTTCCCTCTGGTGCAGATGAAACCTCTGGGGATCCGGGTGGACGAGCAGATCACACAGGTGAGGACACACCTGACCGTCTAATGGCCTTAAACTAGAGTCTGACAGATGTATCTGATGACTGATATTATCATATATGCTATATATTGCGTAAAAAAACAACATGTTTTCCTAACTGCTCATGTCGTACACTGTTACTGATATGACTTTGACAGGCCAATATCCGCCAATAATATCTGTTAAGCTCTAGTTTGTATAATGTATAGCAATGTTCAATATCATAAATTTCATGTTTGAGAAAGTAGGTCTCTTGGTACATTTGCAGAGCTGTGAAAAATCAGTGCACAACCCAGATTTGAAAAAAAAGGTCTATTTTCATTCCAGCTCAAAATAATTACTATATCGGCCACCATATCAGTTATCGATTAATTTTTTTACCATGGTGTTAAAGGGATGGTTTGAAATTTGTGCATTGTCTTTACTTGTCACTTGCTATTAGCTTCATTAACCACAAGTAATAATCATAATTAGATGGATGTTCTCGGCAGTCATAATGGGATGTTCTGTGACTAATAAAATAACACATGACTAATAAATGTGACTAATAAAAGCCGATTAAATATTTGAACATTTATTCCGGGTTTATTAGTCACATATTCTGGGAATGAACCCAATAAAATCCTCGGAGTGATAGACTGTAATTTAATACAACAGCAGCTCATAATGCGGTTCAATAAAAAGTTGAATCAACACTGTTAACGTGTAAAGTTTCACAAAGGGAGGACCTGTTGCAGCAAGTTGTATTTCTTAAATTATATGCATTGTTTAACTGGTGATGTGGCTCTTGTGCAGGTTTAATTATTGTGGTGTGCATAAAATACTCGGACTGATTTAAATTATCTACTTTCTTAAAAGATGGAGAGCAGTTTAAACAGATTTTCACCCAGATTTTGTGTTTTTGTGCCATAGGTTTGTGCACCAAAATGTTTCCTTCTGCTGCTGCAGTTTGAACCGTTAACAAGATTTTATTCGCATCAGCTACAGAAAATATTCACAAAAATACGAAGAAAAAGAAAATCAGCTGTTGTTTCTGCACCAGAAAATACATGAAATAATTCCCAATGAAGGAGTGGTTGCATTACATGTCATCAAGTTTTTTAATATCTGATTTTAACTTTTGTTTGTTTTATTGAAAATAAACAACAATACAATACATTAATAATAATCTGAAATAATGAGTTTAGGCTGGACAGTAAACATAACTGTCCATAAACCATAATTCCTGACATTTTTAATCTACATTTACTTGGTTTGTAATCAATAAATTGTCTGAATCTCATTTAAATATACTGGGAATAGCTTAAAAAAAACAGTGACAGATAAGTTTAATCAGTAAACCAGCCAAACTCCAGTCAAGAAGTAGACAAATTTTAAACTGGTCATATATGAGTAATCATATTACATTTATTGTTGTCAAGATAAATGTGACAAATCCTGGTGATAGATGTTAGGCCAGCACTATAATGAGTTTTACGTAAACGGCAGCAATAAAACACTAATTACCAATCAGAGTTAATGGCATAGATAGCAACCAGTTTTATTTTTATATTTATTTATCTCTGTATATACACATACAAGACTTTTATTTATTTGTTAATTTTAAACATTAAATATTTTTAACTGTAGAGTGGTTGCATTGCAAGGTGTAAAGTTTTAAAGTCTAAAGTTTTTATACAAACTTTTTGTAACACTGATTATCTGACTTTAATGTAAAAAATAATAATAATAAATTCAATTTTTTTCCTTAGTTAAAACGTTAAAAAATGCACAGTAAACAGAACTAAATGTATTCAATTTGCAATAAATAAATTAGGTTAATAAACTGAGAAAAGCTACAAAAACCAGTGACCTCTAACTAGAAGTTCAACCAGCCAAACTCCAGTCATGAAGTAAAGAATTTTAATCTGGTCATAAGTCAAGTAATTAATTAAGATAAAAAATAATCAGACATGAGCAAACATGGGTAAGGAAATATAATAAATATTGTTATTATCAAGATAATATTCTTATCAAGATTAATGTGACAAGCATCCTGATGGATTTCAGCTCTATAATGACTTTTATGTAAACGGCAGTAATGAAACTCTCTTTAATAACATGGCAACCAGTTTTATTTTTCACATTGTCAGGAAATGTAAAACACGTCTTTCTTCACTCTCCGTTTGTTATTGAACCTCCAGCGCCTGCTGACAGACGCCGGGCCGGACTCCACTGTGTTTCTAACATCGGGTTACTTCAACCTGACCCGGGCCTACATGGGGCTGGTGCTCGGCGCCGGAGCCAGCTACCGCATCCTCACCGCCTCGCCCGAGGTCAACGGGTTCTTTGGAGCCAAGGGCGTCGCCGGAGCCATCCCGGCAGCTTACATCCACATCGCCAGACAGTTTTACAACCAGGTGTGCCGGCTGGGCCAGCAGGAGAGAGTCCACCTGCACGAGTACCACCGGTCACAGTGGACCTTCCACGCCAAAGGTGGGATCAAAGTGTCTGAACCCACACAGGGCTGCAGCTAACGGCCATATTCTCCACCCCATCGTAATCCTTAAAGGCAAACATTTTGAGGTTTTGGGCTATTTTTCTCCCATAACATGTCTTCTTCCTGAATAGTGGAAAGAAAACATCCAAAACAAACATTTCGTCACCCTGTTAAAATAATCGCCTAACTCCTTTTGTTGTAGTTTCATTGTATTCAATCTACCGAGAGTTTAATTTTCTTCTCATTTTGTGCCAGAAATATTGAGTATTTGACTAATAGTTTCTCCCACCAACACAGTCTGACTCACCAGATGGAAACTGTTGGAGTAAACCTGCTGTAGGCCGCCTGTTTCAGTAAACTTCTCCTCCCCTTTCATAATGTTTCTAACAGGAGCAATGCTGCATCCAGAGCTTAGCACAGTCAAAGATGATTGTGATTGGTTTGAAGAAATACAAACAGGCCGGAGCATTTTTTCCTCTTATCCCAGTGTGACTTCCCCAGCGCTGAGAGCGCTCTGGGGGACAGGTCTGACTATGCAAGACTAACATCTACGTGACTTTAAGAGATTGTAGTCTGATCCAGGGCTCAGCATCCAGACTAGTTTAGCTTGGCTCGGTGAGAATAATAAAACACATTACTCTCCCTGCTTCGCTGTGCTTCTTGTGGTCACAGCGGTATGTAGCGTGAGAGAAGACTTCTTGTACAGTCATCCTGTCGTAGCCTCGGGACATGGATGTACACTCACTCTCTCTCATGCTTTGGGGTTTTGGATCCATGCTGGGGATTTCTGCATGTGCTTCCTTTTAGTTGTGGTCTGCGCCGACAGAAATCCCTGCTGAAGCATTGCCTCCTCGCTGGCTCACTCCTCGCTTTTTCCTCTCCTCACAGGTCTGTGGTATTACCTCCAGGGGCAGGATCGGCCTTGCCTCACTCTAATTGGCTCCCCTAATTTCGGTTACCGCTCAGTTCACCGTGACTTGGAGGCCCAAATAGCCATAGTAACGGAGAACGAGGAGCTGCAGAGCCAGCTGCAGGAGGTGGGTTAACCACAGCCAGAAATGATGATGATGAATGACTGTGTAACGCTTTTACTGAACACACCTGTGTGTTAAACTTTGTGTGTCTCTCTTCAGGAGCAGGAGATGTTGTACCAGCGCTCCAGTGAGGTGTCCAACTCCACGTTTGAGCAGCCGGACCGCCACGTCAAGCTGTGGGTGAAACTCGTCACGCCGCTCATCAAGAACTTCTTCTGAGGCGCCACCAGGTGGAAACACACAGAAACATTACTCATTAATTTACTGTTTATTCTGTGAACCACAAGCAGTTTCAGGGTTTTTTCCTCCCGTCACAATTTACTCACTCTGGGCTTGTGTTTTATTACAATATATGAGTCCTGCACCTCCATATAAACTACACAATCATGACTCAAAGTGGGAAGAAAAAATGTGCAGTAGAACACATCATAATGGAAAAAACAAGTTAAATTTCTTTGATAATTTATTTTACAAAAATCAAATTTTTATAGTGCCTTCACGTTCTGTACATATTGAACTATTTACATTTTTACAGCCTCTCTTGTCCTCTCCTCTCTGGTCTGTGTAAACAGCCTGCAGTTCAGTGAAAGTTTCATAGACATTGTCATATGACTGTATGTCTTAGTTAAGTCAGTCGAGGCTTCACAGTTTCCCAGAGAAAGAAAGAATTTAATGTTTTTTCAAGGGTTTTCTGGTTAATGCAAACAATTTATTTATTGGCAAAGGTTCTGATAAATTATTTTGATGAAATATAAATATTTTAGGCTTAGATTTAGTTGTTTTTCTTGACCGAAGTGTTTGTCACACGTTTGGTTCAAGGACTTCTTAATTTGAAAATCCAACAATAATTTTTATTTCTAAAGCTTCTGGACATAATACATGGTGCAACTGTGGTTTTCCTGTAGTTTTATTTTAAAGAAAACATATTTTCAACATGTTTTTTTAGCTTCTTACAACTCTTTCAAAGCTACACTAATTAATAATTTTCTGATCAAATGACTCACAGAGAATTATTACCCAACTCTGCAGTTCCTCTTAGCCCTACAACCTGTTTTAGAGCCTTTCACCTCTTTGTTTTTTACTTTTACAGCCATAATTTTACTGTTTTGGTTCACTTTCACTGCTCAAATTGACCTTGTGTTCAGATGCTGTTTTGAGTGAAAAAAAAATCCTTGAAAAAATCTACTGTACACTCCCCACTCAGCACCAAACAGCAGACAAAGCTGGTAAACATAGTAGAACATTTAGCAGCTGAAGCCGAATATTTCCCTCAGGAGGAACAAAAAAAAAAAGCAAAAATAGATAAACATTATTGTAAATATTGACCTTGTATTCGTCAAGTTGACAGAAACTTGTTGCTTTATGTCTGCTGGATGCAACAACTTCACTTTTTTAAGCCTAATATCAATTATAAGTAAATATGATGTTGCTATTTTTAGTTTATTGCATCACCTCAAGTGACCAAAATATTGATTATAGCTGCTTTAAACAAACCTGAAGTCCAGACAAACATTAGAAACTGAAAGGCAAACTTGAGAATAATCATCTAAACTGTTTAAAGACCGACTTCCTGCTTCAACAGCACATCACAACGCTTTCTTTTTTCTCCAAATGAAATGGTTTGATAATCAGCAGCATGTTTACAACCTCTCTGATTGGCTGACTGAAAGTAATGATGAAATCTGCTGTGTCATCATTACTTTGGCGAGTGCATTGTTGTTGTAGAAGCTGATTTACCAGATTTCAGCTTCCAAGGAAACTTATTCTGTCAGTTATGATTTATGATTCAAGTTGTATTTTTTTCAGTTTTGACTCCTCTTGTTACATTTAATTAATTTAACTTTCTTGTGACTCGTACTTTCATGAATCCACGGGGCAGAAAAACATTATTTATTTGAAGAGTATTAGATTACGTTATCAGGGCGGCTGCTTCTTATCATTGGTACAGATTCTCTACAGGCTGCTGTGTTTATTGACTTTATTTCCTACTCTGCATTATCACGACCATTTATCCCTTTTAACTAGTGCCACATTGTTCCTGCGCACGTGCAGAAGCACATGCATCACCTGGTAGGAATAACAAAAATATATGCACATTTGTTTTCACACAAACTGACCAAATATAACCATAATTTAGCGTAATGTTGCGATGAAAATATACTGGAGCTTTCACTACTGATTGTTTTCATTTATTTCTTGATTAATCTACCTGACAAAATCCCCCAAAATACTCAAAGGAAGCTGGAAGCTGTTCATGTTTTACTTTTTTACTGAATTATCCACAATGTTCTCCTGCTTTCCTCCAAAACAAACGGACCCGGTGATTAAAACCAGAAAAAAAAAAGCTAAATAAAGCAGCTTCATGTTAAAAACAGTGTTTCGCTGGCACTGGTGGCTCAGCTTTTTTCTCTGGTAAGTGAAATTCTTCACTCTTCATCTGATTTAAATATATAGTTTAAAATGACCAAGATCTAAAAAGGTATTTATAAAAATGTGGCTTAAAACTGGATAACAAGTCGATTTATGACAACCTCTGGCAGTGAAGGACATGGAGAAGCTATGTTGATTAAAATGATAGATTTCTCTGAGTTATAAACATGTTAGAAACATTTTGTAAAATTTAAGTAAACGACTCACCAAAATACATTAAAACATAATATAAGTCTTGTAGTTTTTTGCACATTTTAATGTGGAAAAGTTGCATTATACCTCTTACAGAATGGACTTCAGCAAAAGTGGTTAGTTGCAAAATTTACTTTAAGTACCAAAAGTAAAAATTCTTTACTTACCTTAATTTCTTTTAAGGTTTATTTTACTTTGTATTATTAATCTGAATCTGCAGTAACTAAAGATTTTAAATCTAGTGGAGTAAAAAAAAATTGCAATATTTGCTGCAGAAATGTAAGTGAGTAAAAGTGGGAAATAAAATGGAAATACTCGTGGAGATACTTTACTTTAGTGCAGTATGTGAGTAAATGTATTTAGTAGCTTTCCACCTCTGGGTTATATAGGTTTTACAGTTATAAAAGTCAAAATTTTACTTTATTTTTACATAATTTGTTCATACAGCAAGCCTCTTTTTGTTTTAAACAGAAGGAAAGGCGGATAAAAGGGGGGGAAAATAAAATAATAACAACATAATATATACTTAAATAAACTACCAAATAAAACAAAAAATATATAATTAAAAATAAATAAAAATAAAATGAAAAAAGACCATACACCAGCGATACATTTTCAGAGAGTCTTGTACTTTGTTTCCATTTAAAAAAAAATTTTTTGTCAGATTTTCTTTGCTCTGTAGACAAAATCCAGCCCTGAACATACTATACAGAAACGCACGCATACTTTCTCTCTCTATCACACACACACACACACACACACACACACACACACACGCAGTCAAACAGGCTGTGGCTTCTTAGAAATGCCTGCAGTCATTGTGGCGAGTCCTAAATCGCAGGTCCCGTCCTCGTCTTCCCAGCAGCCCAAATCAGCAGAGTGAGAGCGGGGACAGCGAGTCGGCTGATTCACTGCAGTCAAGAAGTGAGTCAGCGCCGTGTTATGGTGATGATCTGACACTGTGGTCTGTGTTACCCTCAGTCCTGTCAGGACTTGGAGAGGAGAAGTCAGAGGGTTCATCGACCCTGAACATTTAGAAGAGATGGTTTTTGTGAAAACTGATGCGGGGAGACAGTAAAAAAAGCACATAAAAACATCAAATTCTTAACCCAAACTTGAGCCAAGAGGAATCCTGTTGCAGCAGTTTACAGGAGCTTTTTTTTTGTGAGTTTCTCAGAACAGGAAGTGTCACAGGCTGGATAGTGACGGTAAATGGGTGGTGTCTTATCGCTACCTGGACAAAAAAAAACAAAAGTTTAAGTGATCTGCTGCCAAAAGGAAACGGTCATAAATAGATCATCTTTCAGAGTGCGAGTATTATTCACAAGTATGTACGCAGCCGATGTGAGAATACTTCAGAGACAATGAGGAGAGCAGCAGCACATTCAGGCCTATTGTTGTAAAATGTCGACAGGACTTGTGGAAATCCTCGTTTTACTGGCACGATGACGCACGCACACACACACGCACGCACACACACACACACACACACACACACACACACACACACACACACACACACACACACACACACACACACAGTGGTTTGACAGGTGAGAGTCCTCAGTGACCTCTGTTTGTGTGTTGACAACACAAAAGGCTCTTTAGTGTCAAATGAAACAGACTGAGCTGGAAATGCAAAGAGCTGCAACATTTTATCAGAAATCTGTAGTTTTTTTATCTGTTTGTTTACAGAGATGATACACAAGGCATTATTACTTGAAATAAAATCCAACTGATGACTGCATCAAGGCCTTTTAGCTGTATCTTTTTGCAGACCTTGACCTCAGTCAGGCATTTTAAGGATAAAACAGATAATATAACACTCTAATGTAGAGGCTTATAGTGAGATAAAACACAAACAACCACTGCAAAGACTATAAACAACATAAAACAACTAAAAATGACAAGATCATAACATAACATAACATTTTATACATAGGCAAACCTAGTAGTGTTCTCTGTGCAATGGCAATAGAGAATCTAATCTAATAACAACACAGACAAACAACCATAAAAATGACTATAAAGAACAAGGACTTAATATGACTATTAAGAACATAAAACACAGACAAACAAGCAATAAAAATGACAAGAAACAACACTAAGTAAAAGCGACGATTAAGACCGGCGTGCAGCGTTCATGTGCTTCATTGTTTACATACTTGCTGGTGTTGAACACGTGTTACTGGAGGTTTCCTCTAGAGAGGTTAAGAACAAACGCAAATAGCAAACATGCCGAGACTCTAGGAGGGGAAAGATACGAGATAGAAGCTTCTAAACTGTCTGACGTGACAGTGGCGTCATCGTAAACGATATGAGGGCCGCTAATTCCAGCATGCTGTAAACATGGAGAGTACTGCTCCTGCACGGGCCCTACTGTTTGTGTTTGGATCTTGCAACTACTATCGTTTATTTCTAGCAACGTGCACAACCAATGTTACAAACAGAAGCAGGACACACAATCATGCACACGCTAACACGTTAACAGCAAGTATATCCCCGTCAACAACCACAGAAATGACCATAAACAACAACAAAAGGAAAGGAAAACGTTAATACACGTGAACGTTATTTCTATCTGCTGTCACATCAGATAGATTATCGACTATGTTGGTTTTTTAAGAATGAAGACAACATCTCCCATGATCCCGAGCTACTTCACTAAATCATCAAAGTTCGTCTTTTGTTATTGTTTTGACTCAGAGCCCCCTAGTGGCAGAAAATGACACTCTCTGTGTTTAAAGGTTCCTGCTGTATAAACTCACAATACCATCAAATGTGTATTCAAGTGAAAATAGACCCAAATACACAATTTGCTTTATTATTCAAATTAAAAACTATGTACTGGGAATCGTGACTGAAGTCAAAAAGTTAAAAGGG
This sequence comes from Centropristis striata, assembly GCF_030273125.1. Lineage (NCBI taxonomy): Eukaryota > Metazoa > Chordata > Actinopteri > Perciformes > Serranidae > Centropristis > Centropristis striata. The sequence continues at coordinate 19,993,389 of NC_081537.1, forward strand.
AATTTATTGACAAAGAATCCTTTAGAATAATGTCCTTTTTATAGATCACAGAGTTTTTATTATTTTCTAAACTATTATAAACTTTGAGAAATCACTGAAAGGTGATCAGATGTTTATTTCTATTATATTATAATCATTTTTATGTTGCTTTCCTCTTCAGTTGTTGGCATCTTGTTGGTTTGTTACTTTTTTATTTATTTATTGTTCATCAGGTTAAAACAGATAAACATTGTGACATAGGAAAGAAGACATTACAATGTATGTAGTTCCTGTTCCTGGTCAGGCTTTTGAATTTACATTAAAACAACTAAATACAGTAAATGCATAATTCAGTCTATTTAATAGAAAGACAATAGCAACTATACACAATAGAAATAAGTTTTCTATCAGCTTTATATTTTTCTGAAATTTTATTCCCTGATTTATTTTATTTTATTCCAGCCAGTAATTTAGTTTTTTGGATAACTGCTCACCTTTTGATTATAATGCAGTTTGTTCGCCATCACTCATGTTTTCTATCCGCCTGGTATTCTTATCTGTGTTTACCGCTTATCTCTCTCGCTTTTTTTTCCTGACAGAGGAAATAAACAAAACACGGCGCAACAACAATAGCTTTGCCGGTTAAAAGGATAAAAACAGCTGTTATCGGCAGCGCCGGCTGTCTATTGTTAGAAATGAGTGACAACAAGCTGGAGCCGCTCCAAACATGTTGAACAGCCTCACAGAGTCACAGAGTCACACAGTCAGTCAGGGCGGAGCGGAGCGCCCTCTAGTGGTCAAACTGTGAACTCCCACTGTGGGGTCAGACACTGAACTCACCACTTTAGACCCTTTAACAGTCGATAATGTCTGTTGGTTATTTATCTGCTACAATCGACACTTGGACTCAAACATAAAAAACAATGGTAACGCTTTATATTAAGGTCCTTGTAATAACCATTAATTAACAAGTAATAAGGCCCTTGTAAGTCCTTACAAGATGCTTATTAACATTATTGTGTGTTTATAAGCTTATATAAGTGTTAATAATGGCATTACAAACACCCATGACCCACCCATTATGTCTTTGCCATGCCTTTATTAATCTTATTTTGTTTGCTTATTGATGTTAAAATATTCTTTTTTGCTCATCTATTATAAGTTAACTATAAGTTAACTATGCTTTTTGCAACTACCGGATCTAAAGCGAGAACAATGGGGTATTACTTGTTAATTAATGGTTATTAAGGACCTTATTATAAAGCGTTACCAAAACTATTTAATCAAATTTCTTTAGGATTAAAACATTTTAAAAATAAAAATTGAAGACAAAGGGGAGCTCACACCTTCACAAATGTTATCGAATAATTTAACAAAATATAATCTGTCGTCATGATTAAGAATATTGTATTTGGAGAAACGATGTGTGTAATTCATTTTATTTGCACTTGATTTAATAATTTAATTAATCATATGTTAACAACACCTTTTTTTGTAATTTTGGTGCCAAATTGTTCTTATAATATAATTTCTCTAATGAATCTCCTACCAGCAGCAGATTTTGTTTTTTCTTTCCATTTCAGCAAAATAAAAATATAAGCCATAATAAATCATTATTGTTCAAATAAAACTAGACTAAACCTAAATTAAAGTAATTATTATAACCTCAGATGTAATTATTTAAATAATTATTTTGTCTTTTGTTTACCTTTAAACAAATGTATTATTTGTAAGCCATATTGCACAAAATTAAAATTAAATAAATCACATTTTTTTATAGGACTGTATCTAAAGATTATTTCATTATCAATTAATCTGCAAATTATGTTCTTGATTCATCATTTGGTCTGTAAAATGTCAGGAAAAAAACATTTTAAACCGTTTTTTTACTTTTTCAACATACTTTAGTATGCTCTTTTCTTTTTTATATTTTTGGACCTACTATGCTATTGCGATGATCAACATTTGGTCTATAAAATGTCAGAAAAAGGTGAAAATGTTAATCAAAGTTCCTCTTCAAATGTCTTGTTTTTTCTGTCAAAAAACCTAAAATATTCAGCTTTAATAGCAGAAAAATTCCATTTTTTGAGGGTGAAAAACACTTTCTGCCATTTTTGCATGAAAAATAACATTCATTTTATTGATTATCAAAAATATTTCATTTTGTTTCTTTTGTAGTTGTTGCAGCTTTAGGGTTTACAGAAAAATATGTAAACTAAGTATGTTGCAGTAAGTCGTTGTCTCTGATTGACTGCTCAGATAACATTTTGTTCTTCCAGCCTTCACATCACGTCCTTCCTGATACCAACGAGTTGTAGGAACTTCGATAAAGACTCAACAAAATACTGAACATTTTTCTCTGTTTGTGTTTTCGTGTTCAGCGGGCTTCGGTTTGCTTCGTTCCTGAGGTTGAAGGTCTCGTTGGAGGTCGGAGCGCTCTGCAGACGGGACATTCGAGTGTCTCCGGCACGCTGGGAATCTTCAGCTTCACCTTCTGTTCGACCCTCGACGTGTCGACACACTGAGAGGATGTTTGTGTTGAATTCAGCCGGTAAATCCTCTTTGTTCCTCATTTAAACTCCAGTTCCTGTGGTTTACCTGCACAGCTGTTACTCTGTTAGATTTTTTAAAAACCTGATGTCATCATATTGTGAATTTCTTTTCTGTTTTTTTATAGTATTACTGAGTACAAACATTTCAAACTTCTACTACTGAACATACATCTCTACAGATACATGCTGCATGTATAACATGGTGATAGTTACAACACTGTGATGTTGAAGAATTACAGTCTTTTGAAGAGCCTTAATTTCAGTTTTTAAGAGTTTACAGCTGTAATCAAAGCTAACTGTACAGTGTCCATGTGTTATTATATTTGTAAATTAAAGGACGAGGTGATGAGTTTTTTAAACGACTTCAGATGTCTGATTCTTTTTTTTGTTTTTTGTTTGATAGCCAGTGATTTTTACTCATGTCAACACATTTTATTCTAAAATTGAAAGGACAGCACAAATGTTTAGAAGTCGTATAAAGAAAAAAAAACAACCTTAAAGTGGCAGCAGGAACAAAGAAGACCTAAAACCTGACTGAACCAAACCGTCAACACACATCAAGACTTTTCCTCATGTTGGTAGTGAACAAAAGCAGATAAAAAGAGAGGAAATATTGGACTTACGGTGTGCTGACACCAGTGGTGGAAGAAGTATTCAGATCCCTTACTTCAGTAATGACTTTTGCTTGTAGTGGAGTAATTTCACACTTTTTACTGAAGTAAAAGTACAAAAGTATCAGAAAATGTAAAGTCTCAAAAGTAAAAGTATTTGTTGTGCAGAATGGACCCACTCAGATTGTTAAATATATTATTATATTATTGATGCATTTATATAAGCAGCGTTTAAATGCTATGGTTAGGGTTAATCTTGACTAGTTTATATACATTTATGTGGTTTAATTTGTCAAAATTTGTAATAAATTTAAATGAAACATGTTATTCATGTTAAATCTCGACCTGAAAAGTAACTAAAGCTGTCAGCTAAATGGAGTGAAGTAAAAAGTGCAATATTTGCCTCTAAAATGTGGTGGAGTAGAAGTTTAAAGCTACACAAGATACCTCAAAATTGTACTTAAGTACAGTACTTGAGTAAATTAACTTAGTTAAATTCCACCACCGGTTCACACCAAAAGAGAAGCTAATTTATTAAATGTTGGCATGTGGCCAAAAAGTCAGTTAAAGCAGGTTTAACGAAATAATTAATTAGCCAAGTTTAAAAAGAATCAATAAAAATAATACTCTTAATATCAATTTTAGGTGTGTGTAAAAAGTCTGTGAATACTTGAAATGATGTTGATCGATAAATATATTCATAAAAGTTAAATATTCGACAAAGTAGCTCTTAATAACTTAATATATCTATGACTAGTCAGAAGCTGATTGTAAAATTATTATTTTGCTCCTCTGATCTTGTAAAATATTTCATGTGTTGCAACAAGCCAGCTTGTTTGAAAAAATGCAAGTGACTACATTAGAGGAACGCGGACGAATTTAATTTTCAAGTCTTTGCTGGGAATCTCCCTCCTAACAGCAGCGTGACCGATACACACGAACCGATCAGAGACGGATAAGAAAAACACCAAGTAACTGATGGGGAAAAACGCTGATGGTGTGATGATAATCTGGTGCACATGAGAGATCGTTTTTCCTGATAAATGCACTGAAGGTTTCATCAACAAACTTTATGAGGCTTGAATTCTCAAGCTGTTACAGCGTCACTCTGAACGAGCACTTTCATATCTGATAATAAGTCTTTACTGTAGTTCACTGCAGCTTCAGGTCATTTCTGAAGTTCTGTCGTTAAACCACTTTATGCTCAACATGAATCCACAATTCTTCCAACGTAGAATAGACGATTTTGAGTGTTCCAGGACATTTAAACATTTTATGTTGTATTTTTATGTATAATTGCCTCATTTTTAGGCATTTTAAAAATTGACATTTGACAATTCAACATACTAAAGTATGACTTTTTTCTCCAACTGTTTGATAACCTATGACATTTCTTTTTATATTTTGATGATGTACTATGCTGTATTTTTTATTTATTTCAGATTCTTTATTGTGGTTCCCTTCCTTCTTCAACAGTTCAGTTGATCCTCTCAATTGTATCAAACTTAAGTCAATTAGTTTGACTGATCAGTCACAATGATTAAGTACTTTCAAGGCCAGGAACTGAAAAACGAGTAGATTGTTGGTTTGCAAACTTTTAATGAGACAAAACTCAAAACAATAAATTACAAGAAATCTGGATAAATAAATATTTAACTATTTTTATGCAACACCATCATCATTAACAGTGCTTTGACAATAGACCTACAGCAGTAAGAAAACAGGCTTAGAAAAAAAAGCATTTTTATGAGAAACAGACAAAACAACAACGTCCAAGATGAGATGATTTTTAAATTTGTCTTCCGGTCGATATCTTCGTAACGTGTTTTAATAATCCATGTAATGAAAACAGGCCTCAGCTGATCGAAATAGAAATTAAACTCAATGATTTATTCATCCGCTGTTTCCATCCTGCTGCTGTAATGTAACTGTCTTTATCAAACATCAGCAAGTGAGTTTCAATCAGACTGAAAAATCGCTTATAGAGGGATATTTTTTTTTAAGTGTGGTTGTATGAGGTACTAGATGAATAAATGTCTCATAAAACCCCACTTTAAAAATCAACATCCCTTAAAGTCGTTGTTTGAAGCAGATTTTAAGAGTAGTGGGAGTCCTAACCGGAGGGCACAGCACTGCAGCAGTAGAGTGTTCAGCACTAGGATATAAAAGAGGTCTATGACTGAATCCTTCATTTCTAGGTGAGGGGAAAAAGGTCCGACTTGTACAGAACGAGGTGTCTGTACTGAAGGTGCGCCAGTTCCAAAGGTGACGGAAGAAGAGCTTCTTTAAAAGCTGAATGGTCCGTCAGGTCCAAGTGTCACTGCAGCAGCAGGAGTATCAGGTCCACATCCAGTCAGCTGCTTTAAGCCAAACCTCCTGTTTCATCCTCTACAGCCCCTTCAGAGACGACACCTTCTTCTTCCGAGCAGCCAGCATCTCGTAGAACGGGTCTTTGCTGATGGCGGCTCTGCAGGTGGAAGATGAAGGAGGTTAGAGATGATAGATGTGTCCTGATAGTCTGCAGTAGAGAGAGAGAGTTTAAATGTGGCTCACTTGATGCTGTTGATCCATTCTTCTTTCTCCTCTGCGGTTGGGGCAGAGATTCTGTAAAAAGTGTGGTTTCCCTCCACGACGCGTCCGTCTGCCTCCGTCTTGCAGGCTTTAATCACCTGATCTTTGTGCTCCGAGATGAAGAGCTCGAAGCAGTTCTGAGAGAGAGAGAGAGCACAACAAACCAGATGAGTCAGTAGACTCACATTTTTTTGATGACACAGTATGACTTTTTTTTTTTTTCACAAAATTTTTGACATCCTCTAATATGGTATTGTCATTTATTGACAAATTTGCTTGCAAATTACAAAATTGCCCAATTGCACAGCCTTAAGAGCTGCATATCATGAATGCTGGGTCTTGTTGGTTTTCTGAGAATCTGCTGCACCTACTGGTACCTTGTTTGTAATGTAGCAATAAAAATATACTCAAAACCTGGATTAATCTGGTTAGTCGCATTGGACTGCTATTATTTTGAACACTACGGCTTAAACAGAGAATAATAAGGCTATTTTGATCTTTTCAGGGCGTTTACATTTTTTATGACTTTTTCCTTTAAAATTTCGACATGCTATAAAGTATGATTTTTTTTGTTACTTTTTGGGACGACATAGTATACTATGATTTTTTTTCCCCATCAAATTTTTTGACATCCTGTAATGTGTTTTTCTGTCATTTTTGGAAATATTATGCTATAATATGTATCAACAGGCCATAATAAAGCCGTTTTAGCATTTTAAAAATTGATGCTTTTTTGACAAAAATGACATGCTATAGTATGTGTATTTCAACATTTCAGGGCATTCAAAAATGTTATTTTTTACTTTTTTGGATGACATAGTATACTATGATTTTTTTTGTTGTCATTTTTGACATGACAAACTATAGAATACATTTTTAAAGGCACACTATACATGGCTTTCTTTCTTTGACATTTTTAATTAAAAAGGCATAATGTAGTTTGTAAAAGATTGTATGGATTGTATTATGACTGACATTTCTATGCTATACTGTATTATAACTTTTTTACTTAAATTTTTAGTGTAACGGAATTCATAACCTCCAATTCATTCACTTGTGCCATTACAAATACAAAAACAAAGACAATAACATTAAGAATAGATAAATAGTCTAATGTGCTTTGTTCCTGCTCTGATACAGAGAGCCAAGGAGTTATCCGAAAATAAGACTATAGTCTGCTGGATTACCATCAAACAAATGTTCTGGCAGAGTGAAGAAAGAACTTACTGGTTTCTTAGAGTCATCAACTTCTCTGATACTCAGATTTTCCAGTGGAATAATTCCCCTGGGTTCTTTATCCTTGTAAACAGCAGGGAGACAATAAATTACAACGTGAGAGATGCAAACCTACACACACTATTTACCAGATATTGTTTCTCTTATATTGCCAAACAGGAATTACTTACAGTCGTGTATTCAAAGTAGTAGAGGCAGTTATCTGTGAGAATAAACCAGCGTCTCTTCCAGGTCTTAACTCGTCCACCTGAGAAAGGATTACAGGTGAGCTACGATTTCAGTAACTTTAGACACAAAACTTTGCTTTTGTTGGAGCACAAAGCTGGACATTTTGACGACAGCAACATTCTGAAGCACACTGAAGGCAGAAATCAGCAAGTTCAATATAAAGCCGACTGATCACCAAGACAAAGCTGAGGTTAAAACTTGGCAGCAGTTAGAAACAGATGTGAAACTACTATTTATTTTTTCACATCAGGGCTTAGCAGCATACAGCCCACAAATGATCTTTCTGTCATCTAAATCAAATTGGGAGGGTGAATGCACACAGCCAGTGGGAGTTTAAAGGCAGAGAAGGCAGCAGCTCAGAAGCAAAGCAGTGCATTAAAAGCTGGGGAGTTTAAGGGTACATACCTCCTGGAGTCAAAAAAAACATGAAACAAAAACAAACAAGAAGAATGTCAACAAATTATAGAACAAAAATACAACACAAGTTTGTCCTCCTCGTGTGAAAGGTGCAGTTACATATCCAGACCACTAGAGGGCCTTCAAGCTCACAGTGACTAACAACAGGATCAAGGCTGAAGGAGTATTTAAAATTAAATTAACTGTTTCACAGCAACAGGGATGTCTTTCTACCAGGCTTTAGAAAAGATAAGCTATACAACGAAAAACAAGCTTGACAAGTTGTGGAAAATCTGGAAGGTTTTCTGTAATTTCCTTGAGAAAAATGATATTGAAGTAGATGACTAGAATGAGGAGCTGAACTGAAGATTTATTTATCTTTTCATTTATCTTGATTTAGTATACACATTTAGAGCTTTACAGACATGTATATGTAGCTGTGTGTGTGTATATATAGATATAGGCATTTATTTATTTACTTACTTATTTTTCATTTATTTATCCTTCTACGACCATGTTTTTCCCCCAGTTTATTTCTTTATAGATTTTATTTTCATCATCATTATTGCTATCATTATTGTTGTTGTTTTTTTGTATGTGCCTTCTTGTTCTATGTTGTTCACCGTTTGTAAATTAACAAAATGTGCAATAAACGTATGTTAAAAAAAAAAAAAAAAAAAAACTTTCACAGCACACGGATGCACTTACCAAGTTTCAGCAGCCATCCTTCTCTGTCGGGGTTGAAGAAGGTGTGTGTGAGGTCGTTCCCGTCGTCCTCGGGGATCTTAAAGGGCTCATTCTTGATGCTGTCGTACAGGTTCTGCAGAGATGATAAGCAGGGATGCAACTAAGTACCGTACAGATACATTTCAAGTACTATAATTAAAACAACTGTTGTGGGTATTTTTCTTGAGTTTATTAATTTAATGTTCATTTATACTTCTGCTCCACTACATTTCAGAGATAAATACTGTACTTTTCACTCCACTACATTTACTGTTACAGCTTTTGTTTCCTTGAAGTGTTAACAATATTAACCTTAAATATAATCGGCTAATAATTATGATGTATTTGTACGGATTAACCCCCTCAGCAGTACAAAAGAATTTAAAAATGAACCCTGACTGTGTCATTTTAGTTTTTTTAATTTAATATCTGTAGGACCGTTTAAAAAAAGTTTTTAAAATAAATGAATATTTAAAGTGTACTGCTTCCAAATGTTCCCTTGGTTCAAAATATTTTTTTTTTTAAAAGAACCCTGACCAGCTGCAACATTAGTGATGCTGACACATATTTCCTTTCTGTACTTCAATTATATTTTAATGCTGAAACTTTAATAAACCTTAAAGTTATCGTTTAAATAAATGTCTGTGTTGCAATGTGGTGTTCACCACTAGATGGTGACTTAACAATGGTGATTGAGCCTATGGGCCATTGGGAAAGCACTCAGTATTAACTGGGTGTCTGGGGAGACATTTCTCAAACACACCGCTTATTGCCATATTTGCCAAAGTTTGTACCTGTAAATAAAGTTGTTAACGCTTGTGTGGTGTTCGGGTCCGTGGGACCCGTTTTCATTTTTTATTAAAAGAAAAATGATACAATTAATTAATTTTTCAAACTGAGACTCACTGACTTTGGCTCATTTTCTGTGAAGAACATATATCAGAATACATATTTAATGACCACACACCATACACCCCCCCTACACATTTCTATTACATATAAGATGTCCGGGTCCACTGGACCCGGGGCTAATAGAAGTGTGGAAATTGATGTTCAGTCTGTCTTGACTGATATGTTTACTCTGTGTTCATGTGTTCAGCTTGTGTTGTGCATCATCTGTACAGTATTTCAACATAAAAGTATTTGATTGTGAGGCATTAAAAGCCACAAAATGCAACGGGTCCATCAGACCCACAAACACCACAAACAATTACACAAATAATAAGTTATAAATGTGACCTAACAAAGGTAAAGGGCAAATATTAACCATATATATTGTTTATACTGCTTGTAATTGGGATAAGGTAAACATCTGTTCAGTATTTTAACATAAAAGTGTTTGATTTGTGAGGCATTAAAAGCCACAAAATGCAACGGGTCCATCAGACCCACAAACAATGGCTGAGTAACAACAATATGAACATCACACAAGGGTTAAATAAAGATTACAGCTACTTTTCAATGCAATATTTCTTTGGCTGTTTTGTGACCAAATTAAACATTGTATCCAGTTGATATTCAGTCTATATTTCTGAGGGAAAGAGTTTGACACAATCTATCAAGGCAAATACAACCACTGTTTTTGTAGTAGTACTAATGTCTGTATAACAAATGAGGGCCCTTTTGTAACTGTCCAAGTCTACCACAGAGAGTAAAGTTTTATGAAAAATAAAAGTCTCACCCTGAGAAGCTCCTCCGGCAGGTCTCCTCCATCATTGATGCCTCTGTTCATCGCTGTGAATCTCTGGACGGAGGGTTTGTCCTTTACATTAGGGTTGTGTAGACTGGTGTTCAACATGATCACAGCAAAAGACAACACATAACAGGTATCTGTAAAAAAAAAAAAAAAAAAAAAAAAAAAAAAAGAGAGTTATGTCATGTTCTCAGTACTATGAGCTAATTTCAATTATTTGAGTCAGATATTTGACACTAAATGCTCAGGATATTTCCTCTGACTTCCATGACACCTATGTCAAGTCAAAACTGAAAACCAAAGGTGACCGGGCTTTCTCCACCAGAGCACCCCGACTTTGGAACAGGCTGCCAGATAACTTTTTTTAAAATCACTTCTTAAAACCCACTTTTATAGACTTGTTTCATGTAATGCTTTCTATGTTACCACTCCTTTTCACTTCTTCAATTTTAACCTTTTTACTCCTTTTACATTTTATTTTCTGTGTATCTGAGAATGTCTTTTGATTGTTCCTGCTCTGTCTCTTATTGTTTTTCCTTTCATGTCAGAATTGTTTTTAGCCTTATGGCATCATTCTGTGTAATAAACTCTCTGTCAAAGCACTTTGTAAACTGTTGCTTTTAAAAGGTGCTATATAAATAACGTTATTATTATCTGGAAGTGATGCCAAGACAACCACTATGCATTAAAAATGATCTCAAAATAGTGATACAATTGTCTTACATGTTTTTGTGATTGAGCCCTGAGTGTGAATACAGTATGCAGGAATAAAAACTGTGATACATTTTTTGGGAAGAATAATTGTTTGACACCTGCAATAATAAAAAAAAAAAAACTACAAAAACTGAAGGTTAACTTGTTATTTTTATGGCTTTTGTCATGAAGACACAGACACATATGTACCTGTGCTCTGAAACACTCCGGGGTTACAGCGACAGTAGCGCAGGGCGAACGCCTCCATCATGCGGTCAATCTTCTGAGCCTCGCCGGGCAGCCTGAAGCTCCACAGGAACTGCCTGAGAGCCTGAACCAGGTTCAAGTCTGTAAACTCGTGAAGCTCCAGGAAGGCGTGCAGAACCTCGATGTTGAAGTCATCTCTGCACGACACACAGATCCACACAAACACACACCCACGTGCACACACACAGAGGGAGTAAACAGAACGACAGCAGGATCAGGAACTGAACGCAGCACACCGAGCTGGCAGCTAGAAGAGTTGGATGAGACGTGACGAATCAGATAAAAACAGATTAACGGATGATCTCTCAGAACTGCTAATGCACCGTAAGCTCACATGTATAGTATACTGATACTAATAGTATATTGATATGGCCTCATTTGTCCTCAATAATGCTGCACACGTGGATGGACAACTCTGTGAAAAGTCCACAGCAAAAAATGTAATTATAATTTTTTTGAGGAGGAATATACACGATGACTTTTTAAATATATCTCAGTAGGAAAAGCACAGATGTAGAGGTGCATCTCAATAAATTAGAATATCATAGAAAAGTTTATTTATGTCAGTAGTTCAATTCAACAAGTGGAAATAACACATTATATAGATCCGTAACACACAGAATGAAACATTTCATGTCTTCATTTATTAAATTTCTTCTAATAATAATGATTATGGCTTACATTTGATGAAGACCTAAAATCTAAAAAAATGTTTTAATATTACAAAAAACTATTTTTTGAAATATGTTTAATATGGAAATGTTGGCCTCTGAAAGTATGTCCATCTATATGCACTCAATACTTGGTTGGGGCTGTTTGATTTGAACTACTGGAAATGGACTTTTCCATGATATTCTAATTTATTGAGATGCACCTGTAAATAATAAAATTAACGATGGCTGAATTCCATTTAGCTGCTTCAGGTTCAGGGTCCTGGTATCATGCATGCTGGCTCACTTTCCTGCTGTAACAATCACTTACCTCTCCCCGAGGTAGTCACCGATAGCGGTCTTATTCAGCCCCTCGCCCTTGTAGAGAAACTGGGCAATGTCACTGCTGGTGTTTTTCAGCAGGGAGCTGTCAATTAAGAAGCGAATCCCCTGAAGGAGAAAGTCAGAACACACAGAGTAAACATGATGCAGCCCTACATGTAACTGTTGCATAGGTTTGGAAGAGTTTGTTTTATTCTCACCTTCTTGGGGTCCATGTTGAACTTCTTTCGGCCCATGGCCATCTGTTTATTCCTCTGCATGCTTTTCCTAAAAAAAGATTAAACGGAATAAAGACTTATTAAATGGCTCTGCAAAATAGGCAAAAAAAGAATAAATCTCCAAAACATCAAGCATTTGATACCAATTCAAAAGATGAATTTTTCTATGGTGTTCCTCAAGGTCTTGGTGTCATAATGTGGTATGATGAAGGGATTTTTATCAATTCTCAAAGGGTCAAACATTTTAAAAGTTAGTACAATGTAAGTAACAAATGGAATCAAACCAAAATCGTATGAGACATTTTTAAAGCCCTTATAAACTCAAAGCCTTTAAAATTTGAATAGTTGCCTAACCAAAACACAATGATTATTACAGATTTATGACAAAGACAATTTGACATGCAGTGCTGAGCTTCATCCTAAATTAATCCTCAGGTTCCCAGCTTTCAGATGATTTATATAACCTCTGTGTAGCATCGAAAGTTGAACTGCTTTTTCCCTCTAACAATCCCCCCCAAAAAAGACAAAAATTAGTGTTTGTGTCTCTCTAGGCATTAAGTTATTTATCCATCAGAAAAATGCCAAACATTCACTAGTTTCAGCTTCTCAGATGTGAGATTTTGCTGTTATCCCGTGTTCAATATTATAGTAAACTGAATATCTTTGAGTGTTCACTCGCAACCTTGGGGACGCATAATCCCCCAGCCCTCTTCAGCTGATGAACATGAAGCCTTTAGTACAGTTGAAAGCTCCCAGAATAGCAAAATAAGTAAGTGGACCTTGTGTTAAGAACATTTACCACTGAATATCTTTTGGTTTCTGACAGAATTTGCAATCCAAAGACTCAACTTCGACTCTGGGAAAATCTGGTGGCATCTTTCTCGAAAAAACAATAATTTAACAATAACTGACAGATTTATCGATAATGTAAACAATCATAAGTTGCAGTGGACTCTGTTGTGAGTGTCAGGCAGGTTTTTCTGTCTTTCCCCATGAATGTACTTCCACTAACACAAAGGCTGAGTGGACAGCAGCTGCCCACGCACATGCACAGAAAATTGCTGTTGAGAGATACTTTACCTCTCTTCAGTCAGGCCCAGGCTTTCAATCTCATTGGTCACCTCTGCTATCTCATCCTTCAGCCTCTGAGAGCAGACAGACAGACAGACAGACAGACAGACAGACAGACAGAGAGACAGACAGACAGACAGACAGACAGACAGACAGACAGACAGAGAGAGAGTAGCAGAGTGATGAAACAGAGCAGGAAACACAAATACATACATGTGATATGTGTGTGATGTCTGACCCTTCACATGAACCTCTGGAGATGCTTTGATCTCACTGGCAGCAAAATGCATCACACATGATTGTCTGTTCCAGCTACATGTGACTGACCAACACATCCAGACAGAACAGATGACCCAGAAGAAAAAAAAAGTGCAGACGTAATTCACTCTCTCAGACCGACTAATTCTTCCTCTCGGCAGGAGTTTTGTAGAGAAGCCGCCCTCTGCAGAAAATCCTCTCTGGGAGCTGTAGCACCTGTTCTGGGGTCAGAGCCGACCACTCTTCCCCTGTTTCCCTCTCCCCGCTCCTCCTCTCCCCTGTGCTGACCCAGATTTATCGGCCTGCCTTGCCTCTCCCCCCTGACGCCCTCCCCGGGCTGTTTGAGTGTCGCACTGGTGGGGGAGACGGGAATACGCAGGATCAAAGTCTTTGACTGGCTTAGCAGAGGTGCTCCCGAGAGCTCAGAGGTTATGGGAGGAAGAGAAGAGACAGATGGAGAAACACTGAGCACAGCAGAAAAGATAATGAAGATACTGATAGAGGAGACAGAGAAGTAGATGAGGACGGTGATTCAGACCACAATCATACACAACTGTCATTGAGTTTGTGCAATATATAAATTGTGTGAAAACCAGGTAAACACGGTAAATAACTCCCACTTGTCTGGATTCCTGCATGTACACCCTCTTAAAAATGAACAGCGTCCTCTGTCTCCATTACTGGAATATTTCATGGCTCATTACCCATCAGGCCCCGCAGGGCAACACAGGGCGGGACTTAGAGGAGAGAAGCGGCGAACGAGAGTCAACCTCTGTAATAAACTCCATCAATCTATTCACACAGCATCGCTGCCCCGAGGCCATGTTTGTCTTAGAGTGTGTGTGTTTTTGTGTGCGAGTGTGTGTGCTTTGGATGCCCGCCTTGCTGACTGATGACTAGGGACTGGCTCGTTTTATCGAACCTGAATCCTGTTCAGAATCCCTTCTCAAATCTTTTTAGGTAGTTCTTTTTTGCTGGGGAATGAACACATCTGTTTTTTTTTACAAAAAGAAATCATTATTTTAAAGTAAATCACTGAGATTCTCGGCTATGTCTTCACTGTGCTACAGCTTTAGAAGTAAAAATATAACATGCTACTCCACATTAGGGCTGAGAATCAACAGAGGCCACATAATATTACATCATAGCAATACTAAAGTCACAATATGACATCATTGTAATTTCAAACATTTTCTGATATACTGACTATTGCGATACCACACAATATATTGCGTTATATTGCTATTTAATACCTTTTTAACTGCAATTTATATCTACAAAGGAAAACTTCATCAACATATGTGTTATAGAGATAGATTAGAAAGTTTTCACTCTGTTCGTCTTTCTTCAATGTTTTTTATTGCAGCATAATAGGATTATCATCAGAATGAATGAATGAATGAATGAATGAATGAATTCCTCTATTAATTATTTCCTTCATTGAATTATTAGATAAATAGTTAAAGAAAATGCTAATGAAAAGTTTCTAAGCTCATCTTGATGTCATTAAATTGCTCTATCTACAGTCCAAACTCATAAAATAATTATAAGACAATTTGAGACATAGTATCATCAAACTGTCTCAGCTCTAATTAAAATAAGCATTAGTTGCAGCCATAAACCATCACATATCATAAACATATCATTATGTTGATAAAATCCAATAAATCAGCAAATATAAAAGCATCTTAATGAATGGGATGGAGACCAGATACATATGATATGCTAGCTGGGTATAAGGTAATAATTGGTTCCTTTATTTAACTTCTTCTTCAATTTTTGCTCACAATAATAAGGCTAGCTATCCCCCTTAATCCTGCAAATCTACCTAAATAAAGAGCTGAAACAGACAATCCCGCTAATTTATTTAAGGTTGAAGGGGGACTGAGGCAGGGGGTCAAGCTGTCCCCCCAGGCAGAGAGAGCTGGAGGACACACATATACATGAGGCCCCCCCCCCCCCGTACACATGCACCCCACACAAAGAGGATCATCTGTCATGAATGGGTACAGTAACGCTCCGGTGGTCATACGCCTATACCCCCCTGTTTGAACACACACACACCTCCCTAGGCACACTGGTCTAGACATGGAGGTGCAAATCTATTCAAGGACACAGAGGGAAAGAACTACCTGAAAAATGTGTTGTTCAGACAAAGAGACGAAAATGAAAACAATCCACTATGTGATTTTGTCATTCCTGCAATTCTCTGAAATTATTCAAATTGTTTAAAAGATACGTTTCCAAGTTATTCAAGTATTTCATTAAAACTGTTTTTGCTCGCTGCAATTATTTCTCCTGTTCATACTGATCCCTTTCTAAACCCACAGTCCTCATTCTGTTAAAAAAAAAAATTCAAATTGAAGTGGATAGTTTTCAAAATTAATTTTAGTACCAATTTCCCTCTTTGTGTTACTGTCCTTCCACTGCAGCTCAACAGAGAAGCACTGCTCTACTTTCAAGATACAAAATAAGGCAGGAATGCATCACTAGATCCATTTTGCACACACTTATTCCCGAACCGCCTTACAAAAACAACTATGGTCAAAGATCTTTTTTTTCCAAACATATCAAGAAGACTAAAATCTGGAATGAGATCACATATAACATTAGAGCAATAACGGTTCCTCTACCATTATAAGGCTTAGGCACAGTACCTCAATTATTTTGGGAACCACAAAAGCTTAATTAATGTAAAATCAATGTGGAGATCGTCAAAACTAACTCATGACTTTTCCCAGGTTGTAGTTGTTACTTAGTTGTTACTTTCTTGGGCTATGACAGTTTAAAAGTAACACTTGCAATAGTGTAATAAACGGTGAATTTTATACTAAAAAGAGTTACTTTGGACAACAGCCATTTATTTGTCTACTGTAACTCAGAATGCTGAGGCCTTATACCAGCGTCAGAAAAACTTCTGAATACATGTCTTCCACAGAGCGAGGATTGTGTATTTCATACCCCATCACTTAAACTGCAAAAACTTTGAACCTATCAATTACAAAATTAAATGTTTAAGAGAAAGAAACTGGCAACAGTCGCAGGATTTCAAAGCAGCGACAACAACAAACTTCCCTTTCATGGCTACCTAATTGAGAAAGCATTTTGTCTGAACAGAAATAACTGAGGACATAAAACAGAAACGGGCCTAAAGAACCAAGAAGTTGAACTCCAGATGAAACTCAAATCAGAGAAATAAAAAGGTGTAGGGGAGCAGAGAGTGTGTGTTATTACTTTTATGTCCTGCAGGAGCTCTTGTTTTCTGCGTCGGATGCTTTCCAGCTCCTGTCTCTCCTCTGGACTGAGGTCATCAGGCACTGAGGAGACAAGGACATGAAGCACTCAAAAACAAAGATCAAATATTCTCACACACACACACACACACAGACACACACACACACACACACACACACACACACACACACAAACACACACTATAGATATACTGAATATAGACACACACATACAAAAGGGAAGAGGAGAGACCTTAGAGTTCCACTGCTGTGGGTGACATCTTTGATCCATCAAATTACCCTCAGCATCCAAACCCCAAAGTGGACGATGTCATCAACCTTCTCTGTCTTACTTACACGAACGCACGCTATAAAAATATAAGGCTGGTACAGCTTAAAATAAAACCGACTGAGTCATTTTAACAAAATAAAACTAGGTCTGATCAATACAGTATTGGCTTCACAATTGACACGTCCACTACAAAGGATGCAATATATTGAGGCAGATTACGTCTGCCATTGTAAACAACAATCTGCATTAGAGAAAATAAAAAATGCAATGAAATTCTTCCTATTGATATTATTTATAGTCTGCTCTTCCTAATGAATTACAGAAATAGGCAGATTTAAGGTGTCTAACACAAATATTACAAATAAAAGAAGCTGGGTTTCTTGTAGATTTTGGCATCTGACTTAAAATTTAACAAATGTGACCTAATAAGTTGTCTTAAGGAAAAACTGTTGGACAAAAGATGTTTAATGTACTGTGCTTTCAAAACATGAGAAAAGTATACAAAAAAAACCCTGTTACAGATATTAAAATCAAAATGCATCTGGTCAAAAATAAAAATATTACTAATATAAACTATTTAGCCTGTGTATCAACTGAATGATGGGTTATGAAAAGACAATGTCCATTTTTTCTACAGTTACATACTATAGATATCACAAAACATCAAATATCAAATAAATAATAGTTTTAAAGTTGGTAAATTAGACTTGTTATCTTACTGTATCTGTTAAGCTCAAATGTCCACGCAGCCTTATACTTAATACTACGCCTTAAATGGCCAACCAAGTGTGTACTCTGATAGAGCAGAAGTTCATATGCCTGCAGACACACACGATGTCTGCATAGGAATGATAAGGTGAGGAGAGAAAAGTGGGTCTGTCAGTCACTGACTTGTGCTTTTTCTTTACAAAAAACTTGTGGAAAGAAAAAGAAAGCCAAAGAT
This sequence comes from Centropristis striata, assembly GCF_030273125.1. Taxonomy (NCBI): domain Eukaryota; kingdom Metazoa; phylum Chordata; class Actinopteri; order Perciformes; family Serranidae; genus Centropristis; species Centropristis striata. The sequence goes on from NC_081537.1 coordinate 20,011,348, forward strand.
TAAATTTCAGTAATAAAAGGGGGAATGCAGCATGTAGAATTATTGTGTTGATCTGCATAATTCATGCTTCAAACATCACACCTCTGCACTGTTAACTATAACTACTATTTTTCTCCATTGGATGCCTCATAATAAAGCTTCTGCTTCGGCTACTTTCTACAAGGAAATAACCAGTGACAAAAGGTGAAGAAAAGGCACAATTAATGTAACAAGCAGCCACAGAGGACACATCGAGCTGTGCTGCTGCTGCTGCTGTTTGTCTGGCTCATTAGAGGAGACACACTGAGGGATTCCAGTAAACTGTTCATTTCACTTCGCCATCATGACCAAGTTACTCAGTGTCAACGTCTGGAGCAAGAAAGAAAAAGCAAAGAACAAAAATAGAAAAAAACAGGAAGAACTATTCACATTTCATCAGTTTTTGTAAAATTATAAAATGATTGTAGTAGCAACATGTAACTCTAAAGTAAATATGTCGATTCCAAAAATGCTTTTCAGAAGCTTGGGAAGTCCATTCAATATATTAATGAACTTCTGAGGCACCTTGTTATAGTAGTGTATCATTTCGGCCGTAAGACTTCAAAGTTCACCTTGGACAGGAAGAAAAAAAATCTTAACTCAAGGTCACTTTACTAGCGTTTTCCACAGCGATCAACCTCCTCTCAGATTTTCTCAGCTGATTGAGTATACAGGGGCTACAATATACCTATAGATACATTTAAATAATACACAAGAATCTTAAACAAAAGGCTTTTATTTACACTTCTTTATGTCTTGCCCTCTGGGCATCAATAAAGACTTAGCTTATCTTATTTAAAAAAGAAAATCTAAAATAGCTTAAAATAGTAGATTATTCTGGAGCAAAAAACAGCCTGAAACTGGTTTGGATTCAGGGTTAATCAGTTAATAACTTGGTCTTTAAAATGTAAAAAAAAATAATGAATAATCCTAAAATCCCCCAGCCTAAATTGACAAAATGTTTGTTTTATCCAACTAACGAATCCAAAAAATGTTGGGTTTTTTTTGCTGACTGACCTAACCTTTTAGCCAATTATCTAAACTGTTGCTGATGATTATTCTCTATAAACTAGAAAAAAATAATTGAGAAATTGTTTAAGGTTTACATATGATACTTTTATAAGTCAAACTTGTTAAACTCCATCTCAGGACATGTAGACACCTTGGGACTATGTTCAAGGCAAATTAGGTACAATGAGGCTGCAACGACCATTTACATACTGGAAACACACAGACAGTGACGCACTTGCTCGTCACATACATACATACCCCTCGCCCACAGAGAAAGGGTTTAAGTAGGCCGGAGCAGCTCTTATTATAAACCTGCAGACGAGAATAACCCATTATTGTGAGCAGAGAGCCAGTGAATCTGACATTCACACTTACTTCCTCTCTCTGGCATTTCATTAAGAGAGGAAATAAAAGCAAGTGGATTCATGACGGCTTATGAAACACTGTCATATCATTATCCTCACAAGCAAACAAACACCTACATTCTGACGTAAATAACAACATGCAGCTGCTCTGCATAGTCTCGAGGTCACAGAGTGTGTGTTTGTGTTGGCAAGTAATGGGACACCTTGTCGTAGCAATGCTGCTGAAGACCAGCTGCTATGGACAACCAACATATACAGGCCTAAAGTTCACTCTATCCTACTTCTTCCACTCTCTTCTTTCAAAGTTATGCAACACTTTACATCCTCTGAAGACACAATGACACAAACTAAAACCACACACATATCTGTTTTTGTATGGTTTTCAGAGGAAGACGTGACGACACACATATACGCACACGCACTCATTCAGATAACTTTCGGCAAAATATCTTTGATGCAGAAGTTACAATGACGCAGTGAACACCTACACATTTGTGTCATAATCCTGAGGCTCATACCAGAGAAAGTGTCTGCCTGCTGCTGAGTGGTTTCACTGCCAGTGTCAATATGATCCCAGGACAGCTGAAAACAAGGTTTGACTCTACCTCCAGTTATTTTAATAGACTCCACATGTCTTACTTAGTCACCAATCCCAGTACAAAACAGCCTGTTTCCTGCAGTCCAATCTGGTTTCTCCAACAATAATCCAGTTTTGCATGAGCCCTCCAATCTCAATCCCAATCCTGTGGTCCTCTAGTCCCGCCTCCTGTTTCCTAATCTTCAGGCACTCACTCCAGCAGAGGGAAGAGGAGGGGAGCAGGCCTGCAGCTAAATGAGGATGAGGACAAGTGTGTATGCGAGTTTGTGTGTGTGAGAGGGGAAAACCCTTGAACTCTCATCTCTCTACCCCACCTCCCTCTATCCATCTTGACTCCTCCCTCAGTTAGCAGAGCATCACACACAGGCTCCCCCACGTGGACACCGGTGTCCCAGAGAAAAAAAAAAAAAAAAAAAAAGGTGTAGAGGTGCAGTTTTGCATCTTCGAAAGAGTGTCTGGTAAAGAAATTAGGCGGGTGCAGACATGACTCACATCTCCTGGACACCAAAACCAAAATGCAAGAAATAGCTTACTAAATATATACTAAATTACTATACAACAGCTCTCTGTTTTGGCAGAATTATAACAAATCGCCCCTTTCTGCATATCACGTGTGTTTGCTCATAGAGAACAACACACACACACACACACACACACAAACACACAAACACACAAACACACACACACACACACACACACACACACACCAACAACTGTTCTGTCATTGGTCTGTCTCCGGGTTTCACCCACAGGATTGCAGCTGACCCGGGACCCGAGGCAAAGCAGCTATGACTAGGAAATGACCTGTGTTGTGAGATTGAGAGTTTCAGTGTCTGGTACTGTTCACAAGGCAATAATTGTCCATTTTAAGTGTTCACAAGGCAATAATTGTATGTTTCAGTGTTCCCTGGCCTAGAGGATAACAAGCTCAACAGAGTGTTATAATCCTGCGGGTTATGGTAAACTCCCTGGTGACTGATTGCATTCACACAGCCTTGAAGCTCGAAAGTCCTAAGAATCCAAATCAAACCACAGGGGAAGAACAGCAGAGAACAAACAGTGCCTTGATACAGAAAAAGAAAAACATTCTTGTAAGCGACAGAGGAAGGAAGTGAGGAAAATTATGACAAGTTGAGCTGTTCTCTCAGGGGGGCTAAGTCTTTTAAAGTGATGTATATGTCAGATGGGAAAAAGAAAAATGCACGACCAGTATTATAACAATGTTTAAAAAGGTAGCACTCACTCTGTCAAGTGCAAAAATGTTATGAAAAGGTTCCTGTACTGCTGCTAGTTCTGATATTTCCTACTTGACAGCAGGTACCTACCCTACTTAAAAACAATTATGTTAGTGGCAGTCCATTTTGATAGCTTTTCAGTCCATGACAGAATGAGCCATCTTATTTTTAAACCACATTTGGTGGCCTCTGTTTTGCCAGCTGTAAAATACCTCATTGTAAAGCACATCCTGTAAGAGCAGCTCAAACTGTCAGAGGAAACACTAGTGCAATTGTGAGGGAGCTGATTTATAATCCATTATGTTTTTGTTGCAAATTCTCCCTCTCTGTACTGACCTCTTGTCGTCTCTTTCTACTTACTGAGTCCTATACGAGTTGGGCAAATGAGCAGAGAAGTGCATGCAGTCAACTAAAAAAGCCGATGCATTTCTGGGGGCAAATCATTAACTTCCAACCAATAAATGGGTGCATTGATTGTATTTATAGACACAGAATTATAAACTGCTACACAAAAAGCACAGACCCCCATGAGGTCTGGCCTCAATCCAGATTAATAATAATGGATCCCTTGTGCCAGTTAATAAAGTCTCCCAAAGAGCATTAACACATAAGCCAGTGAGGACTTGTTGCTTTCGCTCCGTTGATAGGATATGCAATGCTAAAACACATCAAACTACCAGGTATTTAGACGATAAAGACGAGATTCTTTAAATTGTCGTTAGCGTTGGATAAAGTTACGTTAGCTGCTAGTTAGCTAACCTGGTTAGCCTCCTGGTTAGCTAGCTCACATGAACTAAAGCGGGTTAGGAGGACAACTCACCAACTCCGTCCTCCGACTTTAAAACCATGTTGGTGATGTTGGCCAACGCTGACTCGGAGAAAAGTGCGAGATATTTCACTTTAAAGTAACTTTAAAGGTGGAAAGGTGTCGGTATTTCCTCACTCTGTGACCGTTAGACTGGCAGTTAATGACAACTGACTGCAGAGAGGCAGCCGGTGCTGGGGCAGGATGACGTAACACGGCTTCGACTGCAGCAGCCAATCAGAAAGCAGATAGGCACAAACTAACTTTTATATCCATGTATTATAAACATTAAGGTAATTATTTAAGTCATATTAGAATAACACAGAGATAAATAGTAAATGTTTACTGTATATTATAAACATCAAGGTAATTATTTAAGTCATATTGGAGTAGCACAGAGACAAATAGTAAGTGTTTACTGTATATTATAAACATTAAGGCAATTATTTAAGTCATATTGGAGTACCACCGACAAATAGTAAATGTTTACTGTATATTATAAACATTAAGGCAATTATTTAAGTCATATTGGAGTACCACCGACAAATAGTAAGTGTTTACTGTATATTATAAACAGTAAGGGTAATTATTTAAGTCATATTGGAGTAACACAGAGGCAGATAGTAAATGTATACTGTATATTTTAAACATTAAGGTAAATATTTAAGTGATATTGATTATCACAGCTAAATAGTTAAGTTATAGGGAATATTCTAAACATTATTTGAGTCACATTTGATTAACACAGAGGTAAAGAGTTATACTGTATGTGACAAACATTAAAGTCATTATTTATGTGTATAGAGGCTGTGATGAACATTAAGTTAATTTAGTTCAATGTTTTAAAATTTGTTGTATATGTAGTTTGTCTTTCTTGATTTAATTGTTATGAAATATGAAAAATAATGAAATATATCTAAATCTACAATTTCTTATCTTTTTGATTCAATTCCTCACTGTCATTATTTTGACTTAGCCTAATAGTTCATCATTTCTGACGTGGTATCTCATTTGATACTTGGCCTATTTTTATTCTGTGGTGGAAGTGGTATCCTTTAGTGAATGTGTGTTGAGAGAAAAGGAGAAATAAAAAAGAAGAAATGTGTTGACATGCTCAAATCAGTGTGTATTTAAAGCTTTGTATGTGTATAGTGTGTATCTGGGTGTAGCTGCATGCTCTTAACATCTCTTTTGGCCTTGGGATATGTGCAAGTATCCCACTTTATTATATTATATAATTTTTAGCACTCCACCCTGTTGTCAACAAAGTGATGAAAGCCATTCATTCAAGCAGGAAGAGGATACACGACTCAACAAGTAAAGAGAAATAATTAACTTTAAAGCAATATCCACCCACCTGTTGAGGAGAAGAGACATATTTATATAAATGGGTGTTAGGACTGAGGAAGCAGATTTGATGTCAGAGGATGGGTGGTTTGTGTGTGACAGAAAGAGGAAGGGAGAGGATGTAGGGAGGATAGAGGAAAGATTGCAGCTGTGCGCTTGAAACAGTGCTTTATTCAGAATTTGGACACACCGAAAACAGGATATGCTGAGGAGGGGCAGGGAAGAACTGCTGCAGTATAACAGCTTAAAGGCTCAGCTCACTCAAAGACAAAAGACATATTTTTTTCCCTTTAACAGGGACTATTTCTTTGGTAGAAAGTAGTTCAACAGAAAAAGGAAGTCTGCAAATTCTTCAGGGAAATTTTTGATTCTTTGATACAAAGTTAGATCAAATCTGTCAGTAGGCGGAGATCAGAGATGAGTAAGAAAAAACACCTCTTTAACTCTTTAATACTTATAAATGCTAAACGTACAAGATATTGCTGTTATCATTTTCTTTCTTTCTTGTCCTTTTTTTTGTTTCAAGGGAAATCTGTTTGATGTGACAAGTGTTTATGTGAATGACTAGTGTATGTGAGAAAAAAACATAAACATAAATAAAAATAACATAAATAAAACAATAGTAAAAAAATAAAATAAATAAAAAACAGGGGAACATAAATTAAAAAAATAATAATAAAAGAATAGAATGAAAAATGGAGAAAAAGCACAAAGATTTTCATTTTAAAAAAATGTAAAAAGTAGCAATTTTTAAAAATTTTTATATAGTGGTCTTCACCTTTGAAAACGTTTTTATTATTATTGTTATTGTTGTTACTACTACTACGACTTACAAAAAAATACAATAATAATAACAATAATAATAATAATAATAATTATTATTATTATTATTATTATTATTATTTTGTATAAAACAAGAGTAGAACAAGAACTAGAGTTGGAATAAAATACAAAAAATGTACCTGTTTCCATGAAATGATTGTGACAATGTGATTTATTCTTGATAGATAAAGTGTATCTTTTCTCATACTTTCTCGATCAATTTTTTCAGGATTGTGTCTGAAAAGAAAAAAATGTTCCAACTTTATGGGTGAACGTGTATTATGCAATAACTAATCATTATGATAACAAATAATATCATAACAATATAAATGATCATTATAATATACTTAAAAACAACCACAATAATCGATACTACTACTAATAAATACATACAAATAATAAAATAAAATAAAACAATTCACAGTTAAAAAAAAAAAAAAAAAGATCTGAGGAACCATCACTGAGGTCTTGAGGTTTAACCCATAAAAATGATGAAGTAGAAGGCAGAGGAAATGACAGGAAAATAGGAGGGGAAGTCCAGCTATAGAAACTAAGCTCATAAAAGCTGCACAGCACGGGTGGAAATAACCTGTGTGACCGCCGTGCTGCTTTCATTGTGTAAGAATCGCTTTTGAATGAGCACACTGACACAGTATGAAAGCACCTGCACGGAGGGAGATCAGTGGGCAGCGATGGAGATTATGTCACTCGAGCACCCACTGGAGAGCGATCCTGAAGCTGAGCTGACGGCTGTGCGTCATGCTCTTAAATCAAGCCCACCATCACACACAGACACACCCGCAGTTTGTCTGACTCGTGTGCACATGAACGCAGAAATGTCAAAAACACGCGGCACACACTACAGAGCGCTCTGTGTCTTGATAACCTAACAGAAAATCACCAAGGCAACTGAACACTGATAGCACTTTGTGCCAGTCTTGCTCTGCGTGTTTGTCTGTTGTTTCCAGGCAAGAGTCACACAGAAGCAACACTTAACCAGCAGAGACATGTGATAATAATTAGGATTTCAAGTAAATCATAGCACTTTATAGCAACTTTTTATAGAGAATTAAGGGAAGACACGAACATAGTTTTCTATGAAGAGCTCCATTTTAGGATTTTGTCCTGTTTTGTTTCCATAATAGAAGCGTGAATTTAATAATATAATAATAATAATAATAATTATTATTATTTATTTTTGTATCCAATTATTAATTATACAATTATTATTGTTATTATTATTATTAATAATTATATTATTAATAGTAGTATTACTATTGATATAATAATAATAATAATAATAATAATTAATACAAATAAATATTATTATTATAAGATATAATCATTATTAATATTATTGGTATAATAATAATAATAATAATAATAACAACAACAATAAATAGCAGCTAAATAGCTACATAAAATGCAGCTTAAAGCGTATATAGAAGCTTACAGAAACGTCATTATCTGTATCTGTATTCATTAAACCAACAAAATGATCCGTCTCTGTATCTGTATTTGGATAAAATACTGGAAATTGACATGGTTTACACCGAAAATCCAGCAATTTTTTTATTTTCATTCATTCATTTCATTCATTCATTTTGCATTGACAGTGTAATTTCTGTGCCTTCAAAGCATCAATTTGATCTTATGAATGCATATAATTACATATTTTACTTGAAGTATATTTCCACATCCTCATTCTGTATTCATAATAGCTGACGCATAGACATGTCAATGATTGCTTTTCCCAGAATAATAACCAGCACATTGGAAAGAGAAATATCTGCTTCTGTCACATTATTTGCAGCTACCAGAATAACATATTAATGTAGGTACATCCCTGTTGTATAACATTTCTTTTTGTAGGACAGAAAACATCTAAAATACACATTAAAATGGTTTATTTTGCTTCATTCTGACTATCCGGTCTGCAGATTTCTCTTAAATTCAACAAAAGTTAGCATTAGATAACATGATAAACATGACATTTTATTATCTCAAAGGAAATAATACACTGGGAAACTTTCATTGTGATATCTATTAGTTAATTTGTTCTTACCCTGCTCACCTGTAGTGTCTTCAAAATATATAACATTTTAAAATGCATATCTTTAAAGGCTCAAAATTAGAGTTTTCTCAAACTTTGAGGCAGAAATCTCCACTTCAGTAGCACTTACATACACCAAGCTTCCCAGTTTCATCAATATTTTTATTCTGAAGATTTTTACAGAATGGGATGTGTTCATATATTTTCCATGAGCACATTTAAAGAGCATTTTATTTGTATTTGTATTTTTTTTAATAGTGGTTGACATTATTTTCTGATATATACGGTGTAATACAAAGATATATCCACAATATCATATGTCAAAATGTTTTACTTGTATAAATCAACAAAATAAAAGATTTTTGAGCATTTGTAATAGAGAGCTTGTAATACAAAAAATAATTTTCTTAATACAAGTCATCAAATGGGGAGGTGTCATGCTGATATCTATTGGTTAAAATCTGTGAAAGCAGCTAAAAATTAAGATTTATTTACAAGAATTATTCAAGAGCTCAGAAATACTATACAGCACATATCTATTTTGTAGAAAAACAGATAAAGACACTCACCTGTTGCTGCAGCAGGTGGCCCTGGCCGCACCGTAGGACACAGAAATGCCTGGAAACTGGAGGCACACAGCTCACTCACAGTCCCCATCACAACACTCAGGAGTTTGTGTCAAAACAGCATCCAAGGCGAACGGTATCCTCTCAGCATCTCTGTGCTTCACTCCACTCTCGAGTCAGCATCATACTTGAGTGAGAGACTGAAGCTTTGGCACCAGAAGAAGCAGAAGCAGAAGAAGAAGAAGCTCCTTGAAAAAGCCGGGCTTTTAGTGTTTTCTCTCCCGACTGCCACCAGACTCTGACAGAAAAAAACACTCTCCACTCTCTCTCCTCCCTCCTCCCTCCTCTTCACACACTTGACCTCACTCCTGGATTCAGCCGCTCGACACTTCCGCCACTGCACACACGAACACACACAAACACACACACACATATACACAAACACAGAGCAATCAGCTTTATAATGAAATGTAACAAATTCCTGACATTAAAAAGGACACACATACTGTATATATAGACACACACCCACTGTTGTGACACTTTGAACAGTTGCTAATGTATTCTTGGAAGTGATGACAAATGTGCACACATGCACGCTATCCTTCTGTTTCACACCCCCACACACACACATCAGAGCCCTGATTAGTTTAGTCAGAGCTGAGCAAAAACACACACACGCGCACGTACGTGCGCACAAACACAAACACACACACACACACACACACACACACACGCACACACACACACACACACACACGCATAAGTTATGCTGCATCAGTGGTGGAAGATTTATTACTGTGATACCTTTTATTTGAGTAAAAGTAGCAATATTACAATATTAAGTCCTGCTGCCAAAACATATGTAAGTGTGTAATAATAATAATAATAATAATAATAATAATAATAATAATAATAATAATAATTATCATTATTATTATTTTTTGTTGTAGTAATATTATTGTTATTTTAAATAATGGTAATAATATAATAAATAATGATAATAACAATACAATTAGAGTTTTATTATTATTATTATTATTGTTATTATTATTAATAATAATAATAATAATAATAATAATAATAATATATTATAATATTGTACTATATGATGATTATTATGAATAATAATAATGAGACATTAAAATTATTATAAATATCAATAATAATAATAATAATAATATATTCTTATAATTAATTATATATTATAATCATATTATAATATTAATGTATTATTGTAATTGTTGTATTGTCTTTATTTATATAGATGCTTTGATTAAAATGCAGTTTAAAGCACTTTACAATAGAAACAAAACAATAACATGAGCATTTAAAACTGGAGACACAATAAAAAACAATAATACAAGGATCGATAAAAAATAAATGAAAAAATCTAAAAATATTAATAATAATAAATTAAATAAATACAAGTTATAAAAAGTTGATCCTGATAACAAAACATAATAAAACCATAAAATAAATTATGTTAAATAGTGGATGAAGGAGCAGCTTTATTGAGTAAAATATGTACAAATGATGGCAGCAGTACTAAAACAGAAAGTATTTAACAGTGAATGAAAGAGTTTCCTACCATGAATATGTTTAACAACTGAGTGTAACAATGTGTGAAATATGCCAGCAGTTGTTGTAGCAGGTGTTGAAGCTGCTACTCCATATAGACCTTCATATTATATGAACTACAGCTATTTATATTCTGCATCTGCCATCAAGGAGCAGTGCTACTATTTCAGGTGTGACTGAATGAATGTGATATCACTGCCCTTCAGGCTGCAGTTTGATTTTAAATTTGCACCTTTGATGCACATTATACCTCCATAATATTTGATTTCTTGCTACTTTCACTTTCACTACATTTCCTATGAGCAGCATTCCTCCATTTATCTCTTTAACTCATTAAATCTATTTAAATCTTTGATTATCTCCTCTCCTCTCTCTGCAGAGCTGACCTCTTTCTGCTGACCTCGCACTCCTGACAACCGGGAATATCTCCACTGTTCAACTCTGACAGCATCGTGTGGCTTTAAAAGAGTCAGAATGCACAAATCACAGTATATATATATATGTGGAAATTTAAGAAACCAGACGTCACAGGAAGCAGGTGGCACTGAATAAACAGCAAAAGAGTAGGTGGTGTGATGTAATCAGCCCCAGTGAACTTCTAGGTGATTTGCATAAAAAAAAGAGAGAGAGAGAGAGTCCGTTTCTACAGCCCTGGTGACAAATTGAGTACAAATGGACCTTTCTATATATAGATGCAGTTAAGTTGTGCCGCCTGCTGTTCCTTATGAAGAGATCTATGGATCCTGCTACAGTCGCAGAGCCAAGAACATCTGCAGAGACCCGACCGCAGCTTCTCCACCACATCTGGCTATGTTACACACATCCAAACCCTTTTTGATCTATGTGCAGCTGTTTCTACTGGAACTGACTCTCTTTATATCTTAATCCTGTGACTGTATGTATGGCTGGGTAAAGACCGGGATAGTGTCATAGGGTCTCGGACTACCAGGGGGGCCTTCAAGGCTCAGGTCACATGGTGCAGGCTGCCCCTTCAGCCTCTGGGTGCTTCTCCCCCTCAGACCCTGCAGCTCATATTTGTTCTCTGTGGGACACACTGAAGCCTTTAATTTATACACCAAACCAAGAAGATCTCCACCAGAAACAACAGAAACGACCATTAAAATAATGATACAGAGACTGTATCCCAAATCGGACACATCTGCAATGCTGCACTTTCCGGTGTTTTCATGGTCATTTCGAATAAGATCGCCACCACCAGTGTAGGTATAATTGAATTATAGATATTTAACAATCAACATTTGAAATTTCTTTTATGTACATGGAGATTTACATGTCGAACTACAAGACAAAAGTAACTCTGATGAGAGAAAGCAGTAAGAACTCTCGTGCGACACTCAGGCAAAGATCTTAAAAGTACATCTTTAGGTCGCTGGTTCGATCCCTGACCATGGCGGCCTACATGTTGATGTGTCCTTGAGCAAGATACTGAACCCCAAACCTTTGATGTCCTTTTTTGGAGGACAGTGGGACTTGACAGAGCAGAAGAAGAAGAAGAAAGAAGAAAAAGATGAGGCTGAAAATGATGGAGGAGGAGTCGGACATAGAATATTTATCTTGTGCGAACATGCACACAGCGTGTATAACCAGTTAAAAGCATGCAGAATCAATTTAATTTGACATTTCTTAAAGGTTAATTGAATTATATATTATAAATGTATCGTAGGGCCATGTATTTTTTTCTGACCTGATGTAGACTACAAGGGACATAAGTATATATGTAGACATAAAAATAAGTATATCTTTTTTTGAGAATGTTTTGTTTGGTGGAAGGTGACAAAAGCCAAAAACAAGTCAGAAAAAGCACACAACATCACAAGATTCAAACATTCAGATGCTCGTTTCTATAATTTCTTTAAGTTTTTAAATCTTTTCTAACTCTGAGGTTTTCTCCCGATGGAGAAAATAAAAACGACACACACAGTAGTACCACCACTCTCAGATATTATCAGCCTTATTTTTCACTTCCCCTCTCAGAGCAGCTCTCCTCACTTAAATGCATCCGGCTGCCATGACAACCACAAAAGCCCAGCATTCAAGAGAAGACGAAGAAAGGGAAATCTTTCTGCTCCCCAGATTTAAAAAAACCTCATCAGGGATGTTTTTGTTTGCTCCTGACATTTTTTTCCTCCCTCTTTGCAGCTGAAGTGGTTTTACAAAAATAGTTGTGTTTTTTTTTTTACTTTAAAAAAAAGTTTCTTTATTTACACGGTTGCTCACAATCCTCTGTTATTTGTGCTTCCATTTTCATTGTGATATGTTTGGAAGAGATTGATTAACAAAGTTTTGAGAAGATATTAACTTTATCTGTCAAGAATAAAACACATTGTCTCAATCCTTTCATGGAAAGAGGTAAAATATAATTATTATTCCAACTTTATGGGAGACCGTGTAGTTGGGATGTATTTTGGAGGTTTGCTTTCAATTCAGGAGCCATTATCTAAACTTGGGTGGCAGTTACACGGCAATCTATCTCATAGTTTCACTCAAATACACAAAAATCAATGCTGGTTTTAGCTGCTTGCTTGGATAACAATAATGTGAGGAATTCAAGGACAGAAAACAATACCGAAACTTTCAAAGAATGCTAAACATGATCTGAATTGCTGCCCACATATCTACATTTTTAAAATACAAATTAAAATACATAAAAAATTAAACATGTTTGCGTGGGGGTGCAGCTTCTTTCACCTTGACTGAACTGCTGATCTTCAGTGCAGCAGAAGAAAATTACATTATAATGTATGTATGTGTATGTATGTGTTCTATTATTATTATTATTATTTTATTTTATATTTTTCATTTAATTAAAAAATATAATTTATTTCATTTTATTTATTTTTGTTTTAGTTCATTTATCTTTTTTTTTTTTACAATTGTCATTATTTTATTAACAACAATAAAAGTATTTATTTGTATTTTTATTATTTTTATCTAATTAAAAATATATATAATATGTTTTATGTTATATATTTTTGTTTTTACAGTTTAAATCAAAAGGAGCATTAAAACCATTTTATTTGAGATAGCTTGGGTTAGTATCGGGATATACTGATTAAATATATGATCTCTGTGGATTATTTTATATTGACGAGCACTTACAGAGGACGAGTGTTTCATGGAGAACATTTCAAACATGCAGAATCTTGTCTGGTGCTTTTAGAAAGAGCTGACCTCTCCCAGTCTCTGCAAAACCTCCCAGATGATTCAACAGAAAAGGCAAAGCAATGATAACCGAAAAGGTCTTTGAAACATCTTACCAATGAATGTTTTATGCAGTTCACTTTCACCTTTCATAGATGAAATGAAAGAGGGAGTGAAGGAAAAGGACCTTGAAAAAGGAAAAAGATGGAACCCAGAATGTTTATTCAGAACCTCAGGATGACCTTTGTGTTACAGAGAGAAACATGTTCAGGCAGTATTACAGCTACACGGCATTAAATGAGATTTAAGTAGATAGAAAATAATTCAGACAAGTGTTGGATATCAGTGTTAACTTAGATCCAGCAGTTTTTATATAGGGCATAATTCCTGATAATATGATAGATAAAATGTACGTTTTTTTTTACGAAGAATTTTACATTATATTGCAAAAGAAAAGACAGGAGTTTGCAAGTTAAAGGCTGGCCCTAGTGAAAAAAAGTCTTTGTGATGGAGAAAATCACAGCTTGTTGAAAGATGCCAATTCTTTTAATTTTGTTAATTATATTTATCTATTTTTTTATTATTGCCAAAGATGCCAATTCTTTTAATTTTGTTAATTATATTTATGTATATTTTTTTTAATTATTTATCTATTTTTTATTTTTATTACACTTGTTTTCTATTTTATTTTTATTTTTTTAGTGCACTTGTTCTTTATTTTTGGAGTGATGTTAAGTTGATACTACAAATGTTGCACATTTAATAAAATTATTATTATTATTTTTATTTATTTTTATTTAATGGTGGTATGAGAGGGGATATAGTTTATGAATGGTCATCCATAAAGTTGGAATAAAACTCTTTCTTTTCTTTTTTTTACCATCTTCCATGAAATGATTGGGACAATGTGATTTATTCTTGACAGATAAAGTATATATCTTCTCAAAACTGTATTAAATAAAGTCTCTCTTCCAAACACATCACAATGAAAATGGAACCAAAATTAACAGAGGATTGTGTCTGAAAATAAAATTATTCCAACTTTATAGGCGACTGTCTATATGTTACTCAGGTTTTTGTATTGTTTAATCATCTCCGTGGACCAGTGCAGTATATAATATTGTTTTTAATCTAGAACAGACATTATGTTTAATGTAAGTATAATCATATATGCATTTTCAAAATACACTGTAATTGAAAAAAATCAATAAAAACCAGACCTGATTAAGAAAAATGTAAAGAAAAATAACATTTAAACCCAGTGACCCTTATTGTGCAGATTTGTCAGCTGATGTGAGTATTTATGATGAATTATGACTGTACACAAACTCATTACTTAAACAAAAGTTAATCACAGTTTATCCGGAAAAATTCTAACTATTTGGGACATGATTCATTGTTGTAGCGTCTCATAAGAAGAACATTTGGGTGTGAACATGATAGGGATAAGGATGATATGCATGTTATTTTTATAACAGAAAAATAGTTTCACACCCTCATTAATAATTGTAATAGTATTTATTGTGTAAAGTGTCTTTGGGTAGCTTTTAAAGTACTAAACAAATAAAATATATTATTATTATAATCATTACTGATATGATTTTGTACTGTTGAATGACGGACTTTTGTGGTAGAAATACTGTACTGTGTTTTTAACTATACTATGTATGTATGTATGTTTGTTTACATAAAACAAATAAATGAGTTACAGTAGTACCTTTGGCCTGTTGAAGCTTGAAGAGGCTGCTGTGTCCACTGGTGGCCACTAGGGGGCATCACAGCAGCTACCTGCAGCTCTGATGGACATTATTAATATGATTTTGTTAAATCAGGTAAATCAGTTGCATTCAGATTTAATACTGGATTGTTTTTTTAACCTACTTACAGAGAAATTATGACTATGTCTTTTTTGTAGGGAATATTTAAACCTTTTTTTTGTTTCTTTATTTTGTTTAGGTAAAAGTAGCAATATCAAGCTGTAAACATACTCAAGTAAAAGTCTTGCATTCTAAATTTTACTCAAGAAAAAGATTTGATCAGATTTAATTTACCTTATATATTCCTGAAAGTGTTTTCCTGTTAATACAGAATAGGGAACTATTTCTATTTTACTTTACTTTTATTTAGAGAGAAAGAGAAAAAAAGAGAAAAGGGGAGTAAACCCATCAAACCACACATCCACCTACCGACTCAGTGTTCTTTGTGTTTTTTACTTTTAAATAAGTATATTGTTTCGTATTTTGTTTTGTGTGAATTCACCAAATCCCTTTGATATACCCAGTGAGATCAGTATAGGTTTGAGAAGATGCTATAGAAAGCCTTCGAAATTAAATATTTCTAAGTCCAAAGGCTTTTTTTGTTGTTGCAGAAAATACAAAATTGTGGGTTAAAGCGGCTTCTTGGAGCTGACATTTGTCTCAAAAATTGGGAGAATATTCTTTCTCTGTTTAGAGTTTGAATAGTATGACAAGAGTAGCACTTTAAAGTGTGATTTCTCCAAAAACTCGACATAAAACTCATCATACAGGACCAGTCAAAAGTTTGGACACACCTTCTCATTCGGTGATTTTTATTAAAATTGAAGATTAATATTAAAGACATCAATCTAAAATATAAAACATTCTGGTTTGTTTAACCCTTTTGCTGTTTACTACATAATTCCATGTGTTCTTTTATAGTTTTGATGTCTTAAATATTAATCTACAATGTTTAAAATAGTAAACATAAAAGAAAAACATTGAATGTCCAAACGTTTGGTACTGAAACTACTGAGTAAAAAGTTAAAAATTTACAAAAAAGGGAGTGTCAAAAGACTTCAGGTCAACAATACGTAACGTTTTCTTTAATTCATAATCTATTTGTTGTCATGTTTTTGATGAGAACTTCTGTGTCTCTGTCCTCTTTGTCTCTTGGGTAACCTGGATTTCAAATCAGAGGTTACAGCAACAAGTTTGGTTTCAAACAGAAAAACAGAAGTCAGAAGCAGCAGCTGTGGCTTTAAGGGAAGTGACAGTCATGCAGACACCTCATCAGTCCTCTTCGTCTGAATCTATTATAAGTGACTTCACACCCTCCGTCAGACGCCGTGACCTCTGAGCGTAGGAAGAAATGAAATCCCCTCCGACACCAGAAGATTATTACAACCTCTGTTTGACATTACTGAGGAGAGAATGAACAGAGATGACAAAACCGCCCGCTCTGGGCTCTGCCTGCACATTTCTCAAATATTTTCCTAGTTGAGTCGATTACCACATCTATTTAAGAGTATTTGTCTGGACTTCTCTGCCTCTCTCTGCTCTGCAGCACGTCGACGACGTCGGTGGGAAATTAGCAGCCGCCAAATGAAGTTCAGCTGCTTAACGTGCCAACAACACAAAAGTTTAGAGGTTAAACTTAGTATTCAGCTGATTATACAAGTTTTATTGGTTCTACAGATTTAAAATCAGTAAATAAGACATTGTTTGATACATATACTTATAAACAACAAAGAAAATATGGATTATTTATTGTAAAATACTGAAATACTTCAGAATTCTTTTAAAATTCATCTTGCTTCTTTTTACAATAAAAGAGTTTATTGTTGCATGCAGGATGTACTTTACTCCAATTACTAGGATGTATGACATCATGAAGTGTGACCTAACTGTTTGTTTTTTTACAAGGTGCTTTGCACTTTATGTTCCTGAGCTACTGAACATTTTTTTCCGAATTATTTTATTTATTTTACAATTGTTATTTCTGTCATTAAACTTGTACTTTAAAAAAATGTGATTATTAATAATACTTATTTCAGTATTTTAAAATTATAATTTTATTTTATTATTCTTATAGTTTATTTTTTACATTTATAACAAAATATGACTGAATTATTTTTATTTTTCAATTTACTTTACAATTATTTCTATCATTGTTTTATTATTGTTTTTTATTAAAATATTATATTGATTTAATTGTTATAATGTACAGTATTTCATTTATTTATTATTTCATTATCTTTAATTATTATTATCATCAATAATAGTTTATAAAATATATCATCTATTTTTTTCTCTTTTTTTTTGCAACAGCAGTAGGTAGGGGAAGAAATATGGAGGGATAATTGTTTACATTTTCATTAAAACAGAACAAAGCAACAATAACAAATACACGTTTTCTTTGAACGACAAATAAAGACTTTTGTCACGAGAGAACATCAAATAAAAAAAGCAGCGTTAGAAAATACAAATCTTGAAATAAAGTGCTGTAATAAAATAAGACCAATCTAGTTTAAATGCCTGTTATCAGCTTTGTGATGTGTTTCATGACGTCTTTCTGCATTTATTTACATCATCAGCCCCAAAAAGACTCACACAGGCCGCGTTTATTCTTTCAAACGTGTGGTTTTTATTTGATAATACTGAATATTTTGTCCTTCGCTAGGACTTACACAAAGCATCAAACACATGCACAGTCCTCTATTCACACAAGGTACCCTTGTCTCATTTCTCGACACCTCTCCAAAAAGGGTTAAATCTCTCTCACTCTCACGTTACTCCAGCGCAAGAGGACCTTCTCACCTCGACACTACAGCTACAGACATCGTAGACAAAGACAGCGAAAAACACACAAAAATCATGACAGGTATAATAACACTGAAAAAATACAAAGTAATGGAAAATGGAAAAAGTTTACTTTTAAATTATGCCTCTAATACTCCATCATATATATATTTTTTGTGTTAATGTAGCTTGAGGTGTATAAAACAGCAAACTGTAAACTTTGATTGAGTAACTTGCTTTCTATGACAGCGATAAAGCTTTCATTAATAACTGGAAGGAGCGGGAAAGACGAGTCAAAGCGAAGCATGTAAAGACCTTATTACTCATGAAATGAATATACTGGCAAATTATGAAACTGCTGTTGGCATTTACAGTCAACAGATATTACAAAGACACTGAAATAACATCCAACAAAGCTCTATTTGTTTCTCTTTCACACATAAAATCTGCAAAAAGATCCCTTATATCCGAACCTCTCACACGCCACTTGTTTTTACTATTAAGTACTATTTTATCTGTGAGGACAAACATAGCAAGGATTGTGAATACGGATCACCAAAAGCACTCAAAATAGGAGAAATCTGCACCTGAGGTGGATCTGTCGGTCTGGGCGAACTATAATAACTGTCACATCAGAGTGCTCAGGCTCTTGTCTTTACTCATCCTCAAAAAGTGCAAATCTAGTTCTAATGCAGTAAATAATAATAATAATCATCAAGTAACAACAAAAGTATATGCATAGGTACTGTACAGCTACATAGTGGGGGAAACAAGGGGCAACACATTATGCAATAACACCACATTTTGTAGACAAAATGTCATACATTTTCACTTATTTATATAATAACACATTGTTTTTGGTGATGGTTACAAGCCTGAAATAAGGTCTGTGGTTAACACAAGCTGAAGAGATATTCGCGTTCGTTCTATGACATAAAATACGCTAGTAAATACCCCCACTTGTGAATTTTGAAGTTATTACATGTTCTTAAAAAGGCGGTTGCTAACAAGTGGCTAAATGAGACTACAGTGGTTGTTAAAAGTCATCACGCCAGACACGGACGCAAACTCTCTCACTAGTCCGCCTCACAGCCTCTTGTCGAGTTTTTTTTATTAGGCTAGTAAGGTTTCACTAGCTTGTCAAACCACTCTATGTTAGAAACGGTTCATACTGCAATTTAAGATTGAAATTCAAGCACTTTTCAAGCATTTTTAAAGGTACCTAAACTAAAAGCATCTTGAAGCCTTTATCATCACATCTAAATAGATATTATAAATTAAAAATATAGTTTTCAAAATTCATTTAAACCAACTGCAATCGACGCAAATTGTCACTTTTAAACAGCTTTGAAAATAAACATTGATTGTATGAGTTTGATTGTACGATTGGAAAAATACCTCCTGCTTTTATTTGGGATTGTTTCTTTCAAATATTAAAACATTCTTTTTTTTGCATGATTGATTGTGTGGATGCAACACATGATTAGGTTGACAATCAAGCATTTTTCTAAGAAGTAAATTCAAATTCAGTCACATTTCTGAACTTGAAAACTAAAAAAAGGAATTGTAATCTATTTCAAAATGTTGGGAAATGTATTAAATATTGTGCTTGCGCTGCTTATTACAAAAAAGCAGGTGTTATTACATAAAGAAGAGGAACTGTATGAGATTTTGTAGAGTTATCACATAATGTGTTGTTTCAGGGATGAAGACGTGATGAGGAAGAAGAGAAATTTGGGGATGGGACTGCGGGGGGGTGAGGAGGCATTTGACCGCGTGAGCAGGTTTTAAATTTAGAGCGCTCATCTTCACACAGCATAGACTGGTCCAGTGAGGCCTGCGACGGCCACAGGCTTCAGTTAAAACTAAAAGAGAGAAAGATATTTCACCCAATGAAACCAGAAGAGATCAGCCATATGCAAGATGACTCGTGTTTCTTTTTAAAGAAAAAAAAAAAAAAAAAAAAACACGTCGTGGGCGTCCAACAAACGGCTCCCAGCAGAGACAGTGAGAGAAGCGGTAACTAATAGTGTTCGGAGAGAGCGAGACAATCATCTAAAAAAAGGCAACTTGGAATTTTGGCTTTGGAATAATAAAATGGAGAATGAGGTAATAAAAGTAGAAACGAGATGGGTAACGAATGATCGTCCGTACTGCAGATCGGGGGGTCGGGGAGCAGAGCTGTTAAAGCGCTTTGCGGGGCAGGAAGTGCTCTGTCTCGCCGAGGATTTATATCCTCCTGACGCCAGCCTCAGGAGGAAGTTACATCATCACTTGACCAGTCTATGTCTCATGATGCTATTTTATTAGTTTTATTACAGAGACGCTGCGCCTGAGAACAACCTCGGAGCCGCAGAGAGAAGCTGAAGGTTGTTTTCAGACCAGCAGGTAATTTCAGTCACATTAGGTTTGCCTTTTTTATAAAAACAAAACAAAAAATAATTACGTTGCCTGATGTTATCTTAATGGAATGGTTTACTGTGCAACGCGCCGTGTGACTAAGGGTCGTCGGCGTCCAGGAACTCCTTCTTGGGCGACGCCACGCCGCGGTACCAGGAGCAGGAGCCGTCCGCCCTCTTGATGCAGGCGTAGTGGTTGGCCTGGCGTCCGTGCACCTGCTTCTCGATCATCAGGTCCGTCCACAGACACTCCTCAGGGGCCGAGATCTCGCAGGGCAAAGAGGGGCAGCGCACGATCTGCAGAGACACAAGACAACGTCCCTATACTGCTGCACAATCTGCTGAGTCATGGTTTATATTTACAGTTAAGGCTGGGTGTTAGGGAACAGATGACTGGCTGCTCTGTGCTCTTGATAAAGAATAACAACAACAGTACAGAGCAGACTTCAGTACAAAGTTATTGAATGTTTGTGGCAGTGACAAGTTCACACTAGGTTTGTCAAAAGTATCGATACTAAAACGTTGTATCCGGATACGATACTCATTTTCAAAAGTATCGATGAAAAGTGTTATTTTCTCTCTTCAAGTCCCAGAATGAAGCAGAGAAAAGTCGACTTATCAAGCTTGCCTAATATTGTGCACAGCATACAAAATATTGTTCTAACTGTTATTGTCTATTGTATTTATTTATTTTTTGCACTACCTCAGACCTGAAGCTTGTTATCATAGTTGCAGTTTCTTTTTGCGCAACTGTTTTTAATTATAAATATTTAACCTGTGGTTCTGTTAATTTTTACATGTTGCATTTTTGTTGTTAATAAAAATATGTCTGTTCAATTTTGGGGTCTTTGTTTTTATCCTTGTGGTATCGAAAATGGTATCGAGTATCAAATATTTTCCTTTGTATCGGTATCGAGTTGAAAATTTTAGTATCGTGACAACCCCAGCTCACACACAACATAAAGATACTATAAACTTTCCATTCTGATACAACTGCTAGTTGCTGAAATTGGTACAAAACAGACTCCACGTCCCAGTCTGGAGTCTCAAACATGTACAGCTGAATCTCTCCAATGTTTCTTCTAACTGATAAAGTCGATAAGATGCCAAAACAACTGCTACAGTCCATGGTTTGCAAGTTCTGCTACAGGCTCACTGCTCAAGAGTAGCTCAAAGTTTTGTTTTTGTACTTGTTTATGAAAGAAAACCGCAAAATATTAATCATGACTGTATTTTAACATTTCAAACGTGTCTGGAGTCGGACCTAGTTTAAGAATTGCTTATTACTTGTTTGTCAAATTTAACCCTCTGAACCCCAACAAGCTGTTTCAGGGTGTTTTTTTTCCAATTTTACTCACTGTCGCTTTGTTTTTAACAGCAATATATAAAATATAGATAAAATATATAAATCCCGCAGCTCTATGGAATCAGCACAATCATGGCTAGAAGTGTGAACAACTTAAAAATATCTTTTGGGCAGAGAAACACAGTTATGACATAAATCATAAAAAATGATCTAGTTGTTACAAATGTTTTACATGAGACATGTAGAATAAAGTGATTCTGTCAGAAATATCACAATTTTAAGCTTCGTTTTGGTAACATTTGTAACCTATGATCCATTCAAGGACTGTCTGATAGTTCAAATACAGACATTAATGCCTGTTTTTACAGTTTCTTTCTACTATAAACGCTGTATTTTCTACAATCTTCTAAAGAAAAATTACATTTTAGTGAGATTAACTAATCTTTAACTTGGTTTTGTATCTCTCGGGTTTTGTTGTTGTTGTTGTTGTTGTGGCTCAGCTCAGTTGGTCTGTTATGTCTAGTTTTGTGCTCCAGGGGGAGGAGGAGGAGAAGGGGGGACTTACCTTGCATTCACAGCCCGTCTGGTAGCGCTGGCTCAGGCCCTTCTTCTGGGTGTTGCTCAAGGAGTCCCAGAGCATGATGTAGTCACACAG
This sequence comes from Centropristis striata, assembly GCF_030273125.1. Lineage (NCBI taxonomy): Eukaryota > Metazoa > Chordata > Actinopteri > Perciformes > Serranidae > Centropristis > Centropristis striata. The sequence continues at coordinate 20,033,806 of NC_081537.1, forward strand.
GGTCACATGCATGCGCCCGTCGGCCTCGGCCTTGCCTGCAAAAAAGAACGAGACACGATAAGAGGACATTCAACAAGATCGTACATGCATCTAAATAAACAGTCTCATTGGACAAGAGATTCATGGGTGAAACTGATGAGATCTGTTACTGTTCAGGCCTGCAGGCATCAACACACACACACACACACACACACACACACACTGTCCTCTCTGTGTTTATGTTTCACGCACGAGTGGCACCAGTCAAAACAAGAAGATATTTCAACTGGAGATGTGCTGAGGCCGCGTCCTCCTCGCTGCCCTGATGTCTGTCTGCAGAGCAGCTCTCAACATGTTGAAGTCTTTACAGACGGGCCTGACTCACGTTTCACTGGAACTCTTCCAACTGTTTTAACCCTTCAGACAGGGGAGAGGATAAATCATTTTTTTCATAAAAAAAGATGCCCCGCTCTGCAGAAAGTTAACCGTCTTTCCCGCTGCTCGGCCGTGCAGTCTGAGGGAGAGGAAATGCTGGCTTCAGCAGTTCCTCCTCTTACAACTCTCTGTAATTAGGGCCGAGTGTTTGCGGGTGCATCTCTGTCTGCGATGGGGAAACCAGAGCACGCATGACATCATGATCCTCTGTGTCTCCTCTACTCGCTGCACTGTGTCTCACTCTGCTGCTCTCAGGCACAACACCAGCCAGATTCAGGCTGCAAAACATTAAAGGAATAGTTTGGGGAAATGTGTTTCTTCACCCTTTGTAGAAGAGTTGCATGAAAACGATTTTTACCTCTCTTATTTTATATCTACCAAGGACTAAGGACTTCAGTGTGTTCATGAGCTTCATGTTTTTAACCCTCTGGAGTCTTGTGTGACTTCATGAAGTCACAACAAAAACACGACGCAAAGTTGAACCCCGCTGCCAGCTTCCCCCTAAAGTTCTTGTTTGATAATGATAGGCAGAGTAAAACCAGAGATAAGGTCAAATATATTTAGTATAAAAATATAGAATTAGATCTTATCCTCATTTTACCTCTAATATGTTATATTTTTAGCCTGTGTTCACATTCACAACATTTGAAATTCTTGAATGTAAAAAAACGCAATATTCAAAATCCAATTTTATGTTATTATTGTGTTCAAAATGTTGATCCTGTAAGTCAAAGTGAAAAAGTAATCATCAGTCAATAGAGGTGAGGTTGGGCTGAAAGAAATGATACCAACATGGCACAGTAAATATGTTGTTAAAGTGGTTTATAGAGGCAGAATGAAAGGTATTGCAAAAACGGACAAAATAGCCCAAAACTCCAAAGGGTTAATGTGGAAAATACAATGTGTTGTATTTTATTGCTTGGGTGGATTAACAAACATGGTGATTGATGTTTCCAGTTTTTGCTCAACAACAACAAGAGCAGAGGATCCTGTTGTTCCAACTTGAGGCAGCATTTATGAGAATTTCCTCAGTTGGGAACTCATTTGTCTGGTTATTCCAACACCACATGAACGCAGCACAAATCTCATTATCTGTCCTGAGGTTAAACAAATTATTTGTGTGTCTGCACCGTTACTTGGATCCAGTCCAAAATTAAACGGGTTCTTCCTTGAGCCTTACTACACTTTTCCATCAAGTTTCATGAAAATCAGATGAGTAGTTTTTCCAAAATCCTGCTGACAAACAGACGAACCTGAAAACAAAATCCAGCTAAAAAAAACTTTAAATCTCTTCAGTTCAAACATTATTCCATTCAAACAAAACCGAAGTGTCAAAGCAAATATTTAACTTTCACTGGGAGTTGTGTGCTCAACTATTTCTTTGCCAGACAGACGGGCACATAACATTGTGTTAAATGGTTATATTACTAATTTTAAGGTTCGATTTTGCTTATTTACACATCCAGCAGCTAAACATTTTTATTATTCTGGAGCCTGATTTGCCCTGAATGCATGTAGAGCACCTTTAAGGTTACTGCAGAAAAATGACAAATTCTGCTGATAAAAACCCCACTATAAAAGGTTATAAAAATGTAAAAACGCAGCTTTTGTGTCAAAGATTACATCTGTGAAAGTAAATCTGAATACACGGTCACAGACAGCCACATCACACCAACACGATAACGCTCCCTTCAGGCTGATTCCTCGTAAAGAGGAAGAGGTAGAAAGAGATATACAGGATGTATATTTACAACTCTCTGGAGCTCAAACAGCACGACAGACAAGGTCACTCCCAGACAGTCTGTGCTGGGTTTAGTCTGCAGCGTGTCATTACACAGAAAAACACAAACAGCTTCTCCTCCAACACACAGAACGGACTGTTAGTCTTTATCTGTCCCCCGTTTGTCTGTTTATACCTGCAGGTCAATGTGATTTTCTGTCTGTCATTCTTTTTTTATTCTTTCACTTTTTGTTTGCAGGTTTAATCTTAATTTATCAATATTTGCACATATATTTTGCACACTAGAAGTTAACAGAATAACAGCAGAAAACTATTTAAGAGATATAAAACTGTGGAAATCTGGAGCAAATGAACACATTTTTAGTGTATTACAAGATAATTTACTTAGGTAATTACTTTCATGCAAATCTGCAATAAAACAACTGATGAAATGTCACTAAACCCAGTGTATTCTTACAGGAAAAGTCCCAATATTTTTTGAAAATATGCTAGAATTTAGTATGGAGCTGCAGTTTAAAGAGCAGAAACAGGGGGAAACAGCTCGCCTGGAATAGAGGAAAAAAGCTGCAAAATCTGCTAAAAATTAATTAAATAAATAAATGAATATTAATGCCATTAAATATATTAACTTTTCTTTTAAATCTATTTTTCGTATTTATTAATTTTTAAATTCATATTTTATGATTTTTTTTAGCATTTGCATTTTATTTATTTCAAAATGTTGAGTAATTTTGGAATTTTTACATTTATTTTTCTTTTCTTTATATTTTATTTGTTCCTGTATTATTTTCACTTTGCATTTCCCTCTTTATATTTCCCCAAACTTAGTTTTTTTCTATAATATTTTCTTATACATTTCTCTCTTACTATACAAATGGGCAGGCTGTCATTTAAAGTGAGTCATGCAGTCATTTTTATGTCACATTTCATCTGTTAATTAATGCCTACATTTATTTAGTTGTTTATTTATTTGTCAGCTTCTGTTCTCCAGAGCCTGGTTCTGTCGAAAAGGTAACAAAATCTCATTAAAAGCTCTATAAATTACACGTTATATGTGGTTTAATCAGCATAAAAACCTGATGTGTAACAATTTTAAGTTGAGAAATAGTTCAACAACTTGTCGTTTTTGGTTTCAAGAAATCTCTCCAGAAACAAAGCAGACATAAAACAAACCTGAGATCAGGTACTCCTTCTTGCCGGATGCGTCCAGGGTAACGCCGCAGACGGCGGACACGGGAGCGGTAAAGATGGTCTCGATGTCCTGGTTCGGCCCCTTGAACATCTGGAATAAAACCACAGCGAGCAGGTCAAAGGTCAGTCTGAGCTCTGAATCATCAGGACACAACTGGAGGATTCTCTGAGTGCGTACCTTGATCTGTTTGACATCGTACTGGATCCTCTTGATGGGGTTCCCGTAGACGTCATTCCCAGAATCCACCTCTCGTTCTCCCACCACCTTCGCCCGGATCACTGGAGGGGAAACAGAGTTATCAGATCATATCATCGTTTGTAATCACTAATAAAGATATTTCATTATTTATTATTATTTGTTCACACATACGGTCAATCTCTTGTTTTTAACCTTTAATGGAAGAGTCTTTAACAACTTTTTTCTTCTTGGAAGCATTATTATAAAACAGCATCATTAAATAATAAGACCAGAGCCCGACAGATATATCAGTTGACAGATATTATCGGCCGATATTGGCCTATGGTGTATATGCTGTCAGATATGAGCTGGTATGAAAAGGTTTTTTTTTTACACAATAAATAATGCAGAAAATGTTGCTTGGCATGATTTAGAAATGGTGTTAGCTATTCATTTTTTTATTATTATCTTTTTTTTTAAATGGTCAGAAATTGACTGAAACCAAACACTGATAATGATTATTTAGCTATTTATTTTATATTTACTCACTCTTCTCACTCTCATTTATAGAATTGGTTGACAATGTACAGCATTGTTTGTGTAATGCATAATAATGTTAAATATTATTTAATAAAGTTTAATGGTTGAAAAAGTAGCTCTCTGGGTGCATTTGCAGAGTGGTAAAAAAAAATAAAATCGGTGCACAAGCCACAAAAAAAAAGGTTTTATTCCAGCTTTAAAAAATGACTATATCAGCCACCATATCGGTTATCGATGACTTTTCTCAAAAATCTCATATCTGTTGGGCTCTCGATAAGACATATACAGCTGCAACCAACTATTGTTGTCCTTATTGATTCTAATGAGTATTTTCTAGACAAATCAATCATTTTGTCTATAAAACATCACAAAATAGTGAAAAATTAGAGAAAATCAGTTTACAATCATATGAAACCCAGAAAAAAAGCAGCAAATTCCTCACACTGCAGAAACTGACAGCAAAGACATTTCTGCCTAAAAAATGACTTCAACAACAAGATTCTTGTTCACCACATCCGAGGCGAACAAAAGGGCAGATTGACAACCAAAACAAGCTCCACGGCTGCCTGAAGTCTCATGTTCTTACCCTGCAATAACATCGACATAACCCAGTCAATGAAAACCAAACTAAGGGTTCCCGTTAGGTCCAAAAAGCTGCACGATGGCCAGACACATAAACTGAGCTGGCCTGCAGCACAAAGCTTCCTGCTCCAAACATGAGCAGGAAACCATCAAAGGAGCAGAAATAAGAAAAAAGAAAGCTGATATGAAGACAGAGAGAGAAAGAGAGTGGGCCAGAGGCATGTTTCTCACCCTGTGTGTGTGTGTGTGTGTGTGTTTTTTAACGGCTTGACTGAATACATCAAGCTTCAGCTATGCTTCGGGCATTTATTCAGAATGGAAAATATGAGCAATAGAGTAAAAAAAAAAAAACATAAAATAAGCAGGAACAGCGTACACATAGATAAACACACACACACACACACACACACACACACACACACACACACAGAGTTGCCTGCTGGTGCTCTCACACTCGTGGATTCGGTTTATTACTTGGAGCGGACACAAATATGGAGGTTCATGAATCCCAGAGTTAATAACGTCTCTCGCTCTTCTTTTTACTCCCTCCTCCCCGACACGCAGGTAACAACAGCTGAGTTTCCATTAAAGTTGAAGCTATTTTTGAAATGTTGCATTAAACAAAATGCGAATTAGGGACGTTTCCATCAACTGGTTTAGAGCGAATAAAAAAAGTTGCAGTAACGTACTTTGGTCAGAAGATGACAGTGTGATGTGTTGCTGTAGGATAATCCATCAGTAAACAGGAGAAGAAGAAGAAGAGAAAAAAACAACAAAAAGAGGTTGATATTCGAACAACTTTGGCGTCCCATGAGAAAAAAATGTAGAGAAATCTTCAGGAATTAGATTAAATTGGGCAACTTATAATTCTTCTTTCATGTCAGTCATGTGAGTTAAATGTTCACTATGTCAGAATTTATTCAGAAAAAGTGTTTCTTTCTCCTGTTTAGAGCATTAACTATTTTTCAAAAGACAAAAAACACTTTAAGTAAGCGTAAAAACCTTTGTGCATTTTGACGATGTGCATGAGAAAAGCTTAATGGAAACAACAAAATCCGATAAAACTTTCAAAATGTGCCTAGAGAAATTTGTTGATGGAAACATCTAATTACTTATGACATCTAATATTAATCATTTAGTTTATATAATGTCAGGAAAGTAGGAAATCTATCAGATTTTCCCAAAATGTAAGGTGAAATCTTATATCAGAGATGCATAGATTTACTCATATTCGCCCTATTGACCGCCATTGTCAAATATAATGACATTTCCAGACGGCTGCTGCTGATGTATTTCTGTTGTGTTTCATCAATTTTGTGCAAATTAAACATTGTTTTTAATATTTGCAGTCACACAACAATAGCCAACATACCCAGCAGCTGACTGGGAGAAGAAGCCAAAAACTTTTATTTAATTTTCTTTGTTTCTGCAGCACAAAAGGAGGAATAAAAGAACAACAAGAACCAAAAAACATCAGTATCTGCATCCACAAGCAGCCAAATTGTTATTTAAAACATCAATACCAGCCCAGAATTTCACAATGGCTGCATCCCAACTTTAAATTTTGTCCACAAACGAACCAAAAGTGTTCAATTCACTTCGAAACAAAGCAGAGAAAACACAGATTTGAGAAGCTGGAGCTAGTAAATACTTGTTGAGTACAGGCGGTAAATCCTGATGTGTGGTTGAGATAATGCACAATGTTAGTGAAGTTGGTTTTGCACCAAATGTGTGTAACAAACTGTCTCAACCCACAAAGTGCAGCAACAACCTTTGAGACATAATTGAGCAACAGAACAGACGTCATGCAGTCATAACACAATGTTCTAAACTCTTGTACACCTCAATTGTTTTAATAGTTCATTAATAATGCAGTTTTATGACCAGAACTTCTCGTCACACTGTGCTGAGCTGCATCAAATTAATCTTCAGGTTCCAGCTTTCACATGATGTAAACACTTCTATGTGGCATTTATTGTTGCCCTTATATCTCCCCCTAAAAATCCACAATTCTCCATAGAAGGGGTTGAGTAACATACGTTATAGATAGAGCTTACTGTTTATAGAGTCAACTTATTACTGCAGTAGATGACGGTCTGCATGTTCCCAGTTTGGAGAACCAGACCAGCTCCAGGCAGGAAACAGACTGCACAAAACATATTTTAACCACCTAAACAAAGGCCCATCCTAAAACTGTTATACCGGTTTATGTGTACGCTATATTAACGACATATCCACAGATTTTTATTGCTATCCACATTTTTCGTGTTTCAGCTTCATAAAGATTTCCTTTTGTCTCCATATTGAACGGCATTTCATCATCGTCATCTCATTTTTATTTTTATTTTTTTAGTTCTCAGTCTATTCATCTCACTTCATCTTTTTATTTCTCCACAATGAGAGTCAAACCCACAGACTGATCAACAAAGTATTCAGTCAAACTGAACTGAAATCAAACATGTATGGACGACAACAACTGCAGCATTTTATTAAACTTTCCTCAACTTTAAACTTCACTGCTCTGGAAAAAACACGGCAAAAATACTGTCGGCCCGCCGACCCTCAGAACGCTAAATATTGATACTTGGTGGCCATGAATCTATAGAATGTTACTACGCAAAATATCGCGATACTATGCTGTATCGATTTTTTTCCCCCATCTCTATCACACACTAGCCCCTTTCATATTGCCGTCCCGCAAATGTCCCACTATATTGACGGAACGATTTGTGCAGACTTTTTGCCTTAAGGCGTTCATAGTGAACCTGTGAAGGTGTGATAATCGAGGTGGGAGGATAGTGGGAGGAGACGATAGTGACGCGAAACAGAGCAGCAGCACAATGCTAATAGGCTAACGGTTAGCTCTGTAGCAGTACAGTATGTATGTGCTGCAGCAGCATGTGTTCACTTAGCAACCTCTGTTTGTTTACAACAAGCACCGGACACTCTGTGCACAGTTAGCAATGCCGGTTTGTTTACAATAAGCGGTGTGCCAAGTGGGAGGTGTGTGTTAGACGTGTATTAAATGTCTCGCCTTGCCGGGATGGACTGTTCATCGTGGTCCCACTTCCAACAGTCCCACCAATTTTCCGCCTCCAGAGGTAGTCACATTTGATCCCGGCATCCCGCTTCGGACGCATTCATAGTGCAGGCGAGACGTTACAGAGCCGTAAATGGCCCGGCATGAAACGGCACTATGAAAGGGGTTCCTGACAGGTATAACAGTTTTAGGGTGGGCCTTTGTTTAGGTGGTTAAATTATGTCCTGGGCAGTCCGTTTCCTGCCTGGAGCCCGTCTGGTTCTCCAAAGACCATCATCTACTGCAGTAACACATCGACTGTGGGTAAGTACGTCATACAACCTCACTTCAAACAATCCAAACCATCTCTTTAAGAGATAAAACATCTAAAGAAGAGGTTTAGCCAGATTACATATTCGCAATTTGGGTAAATGACTTCCTGAGTGTCTGAAGGATACTTCCCCAGCTATCAGCAGTGATAACTGACTTCACAATGTCATCTACCAACATTCGTTCCTCACATGCAAACTTCTGCATTCTAGCTCCACTCTGATGTTTATGCAAATACGCAGCATTAGCAGCAGCAGCCAGAGTACACACATAAACACACACACGCAGCAGTATACCTGGCTGGCACTCTCTCCTGCATTCCTCTCAGTTTTTCCGCTCTCATTTCCTGACCTCATTCTGAGCCTCAAACTAATGAGCGAAGAATCAGCAGCAGGACACAACACTGAGGGGAAATCACCCTGTTGTTGAGCACAGATTGCTGTTATGGTATCTGTCCACCTCGGTGTTTGCAGACATGTTTACGTCTCCCCTCTGCAATAAAGCCGGAGCACATCATCATCCTGTGCAGTCTAAACAGCGTGTTGCAGAGGCGTCAGACGACACAGCGTGACGCTAGAACAGCACGGCTCCCGGGGAGGCCTGCAGGCGGCTGAGTTTCACCGCAGATTCATCCTGGAGAAGTCAATCAGCAGCCAGGAGCCCCCTCTGGAAACCACCAGCTGACCCACATTTCTCCCTCTCCCCTACCCTCCCGACCAGGACGGCGTTTAATGACTTATACATGCGTATCAGTCGCACTACGCAATGTTTTCCATGCATATGAACACACACACCACATCCTAAGTGCCCCCCATTCGGTCCCACCGCATGACTATCCATTTCTTTTTTCAAACTCCAGTGACCACCGAATCATCCCCGACCTCCCTGATGTGGTTTGTCCAGCTCCAGACGTATGTGGGCTCTCTGTTTAACTGGTCGTTTGACCAGAGACGAACCGCCCTCAAACAGTTCAAACTCCCTCCTGACCTCTGACAACATCTGTGTGACGACCTGAGAAGCAGAGACAGAAACTCCGGTTTCCTTTGTGACATCTGAGGCGAGAAACAGTCGAATCAATGTGATATTATTGTGTTTTTGTGCATATTTTTTATATATATGTTTTAGAATTGTTTATTTTATTTTTAATTCTTTTTTTCATTTAGCCTGATCGATATGGGATATTTTAGATGGATACATTTTTATTTCCATTACTATATATATATATATATATATATATATATATATAGAATTTTTCATTTAGGTTCATTTTTTTACATTTTTATTTATTTAGTCTGATCGATATGGGATTTTTTAGACCGATACTGAAACCAACTTTAATTCACCAATCACCAGAATTAATCAGTAATTTCAGATTTTTTTAGCAGGAAGAAAACAGATCTTTTTCCATGTTAATAAAAAAAAAATAAGAAAATTTAACATTATAAGTTAAAAATATTGCATTTTCAGCCAATTAAAAAAAAAAAAGAATAGATAAAAAAAATAAATAATAAAAACAAATATATATACATAAATACTGTGTGCTCAGTATCATTCAATTGCCAACTATTTAAAATAATTATAAAAATATAAAATAAATATCCAGATAGTACAGTATATACAGTATGTTTAGTATCAGGACTATTTAAATTAAGAATAAATAAAAATAAATAAATAGTACAATATGTTCAGAATCAGTCAATTGCTGACCATTTAAATAATGAATAAATAAAATTGCTAAACAACACAATTCCTAAATCATCACCCCAAAACAGTTTTCTGCATTATATGTTCTATAAAAAGTTTTCATATTGGCAAATATTTCATATGTAATATGTTTGATATTACATATTAATATTGTCCAATAAAATGAGCTGAGTGATAAATTGGCTGGGCTCGACTTAAAATGCTAGAAAATTGTGAAAAATGTTCGTCAGAACCTCCCAGATCCCAAGGTCAAATATTCAAATAGCTTTTTTTGTCCAACCAACAGCAAAAAGACAAAGAATTTATTTTGTAATAGCAGGATAATATTTAAAGCAACATTAACTGATTTGTTTGTCCACTTGCAGGCCACACAAATGTTTAAGGTGATATGAACTTTATATCCTACTGACACAGAGCAACATTATCATTCATCTGAAGCTGATTTTCAGGTAACAGTTTGTGTTTCAGTGCGTCTGTTTGGTGTTGATCAGGGAGTATACAGTGGGTTTTTGGAGCTTTTCCACTTTAAACAGCTGCCTGTCGCTGCTACAAACAATGTTAATTGAGAGTGGTGAGACTGAACCAAAATGTGGCTCAGAAAACCAAAACAATGAGATGAAAATTTCTTTTAGTGCAGTTTTAACTTTCAGTCCAGTTGACTGTTCAAAGTGCGCCGCTATATTTATTTTTCCCTTTCGTTTCTAATAATTAACTTCATTGCTCAACTGTAAAATATTTTGGCCTGGATACAGATCAGTATCTATCCGTATTGGCGTATATGTGGCAATATAAAACCTTTTTAAAGTGATCTATAGATAGTGTTACCCTTTTTTTTTTTTCTTTATTTATTTATAATGTTCAGCAACTGACTGATACTGAGCATTGCTGATTTTTATTCAGCTATTTATTTTATTTTTTACTTATATGGTCAGCAACTGGCTAATCCTGAGCAGTGCATTTTTTTTTCTCCCATTTTATTTTCTCAGTTTTCATTTCTAGAACTGTTTGACAAGGTAATGCATTGTGTATATAATGTATAATAATGGTAAATATTCTTTATTAAAGTTATTTGTTTAAAAAAAGGAATATTTGTATCATCACATCGGTGCAAAAATACAGACAGAAAGGTCTTTTTTCCTTCCACCTAAAAAAATTATAATATTGGCCAATATTGATTTTTTTTAAAAATCCCTTTTGTCTTTTGTTTTGTACTGGTATTGTAATAAAAATCCCCTCTAAAATTGGTGTAAAAAAAATGCCATAACGGTCTGGATCTGATGTAAATACAATTTTGTCTATTACTATGTCATCCAATTGCTTTTACTTTAAAATATGTCAACAAAGCACTTATGGTGCATGTTAAAAGTACATTGCATGAAGAAAACACATCTGTATTTCTGAGATGTGCACAGTCAGCGTGCACATGTTGTTGCATGTCCACTGCTGCAGACGGCGGGGTGACTCCACACCGCCCAGCCTCCGGCCAGTCTGCCTGGGCAGGGCTGCCGGGGAAGTTCCCCTTTGTGGGAAACAGATTTATATGAAAAGAGGATGTTTGTCTCCGCACATATGCATGAGTGTGTGAGTGTGTGGTAGGTGCATGACACAGCTGAACTTTAATGGCTTGTGGTCTTGAAACCTCCAGAGCATCATTTAGCATGAAAACCAGAAGGTGACACAACAAAAACACACACACACGCTGCTGGTTGCTGCATGCAGAGTGGGATCCAGTTTCAACAAAACAAATATCGAATTGTCCGACCACATAACTGTTGACAAAGTCGCTTTGTTGTTGAACATTCTGGGCAACCAGACAACCGACTCTATTCTCTCATCTCTCCCCTCCTCAAATCTTTGTCTTATCTGGGTGCTCCTCCCAACAAACCCACAGTCTCATCCACCCTAAAAACCATCACAGGACAATGACATCGACCACTGGGCCTGACCGTGCGTACTCCCTCCTCTGACTTGACTCACACACCAAATTAAAAACAACACGAGCACACCAAACACAAACACACCTCTACTGTTAGACATTCTGTCTCAAGACATCCTGCCAGCTCAGCGAGAGATTGAGTCACACCTGAAAATAGAGATGCTGTGTTGCAATAAGAAATTACACAGATGCACAAACACACACATCTGCGTGCATGTGGAAATGTGTGTGCACAAGAAGAGAGAAGAAAAGAGTGTGGTCTTGAAGTTTCTCGTTCTCAAGAATACAACGCATATTTTAACTTTGACCATGACTTTTATTGCTTTTTCCTCCTAAAACACACCCTGAACTGACAGCCAGATGTCATCTGCAGCCTGTGTGTGTGTGTGTGTGTGTGTGAGCGACCACCATGCATGGCAGCAGGCCTGCAGTTGTGTATATGTGTATGTGTCTGTGTGTGTGTGTGTGTCCCTGCATTACACCGGAGCAAAGTTGGGAAAACCCCAGCAGCATTCCTGTAATTCCTCCCAGCACCACCCCTCACGGGAAGAAACAGGGCAGGAATGGAAATACAAGAAAAAAGAATAGGAGGAAAGCTCGCGGTGTGACATATTCTGTGGTTTGAGATTCAAACCCCCCACCCCCCTTTAAAAAAAAAAAAAATCACATTCTCCATCCCTTGTCCTCCTCTCTGCTCTTTCCCTCCTCGTCTTGTTCCCTCTCTTGTGCCACGTTGCCCTGCAAAAGTCAGGCGACGCTGCTACTGCTGCTGCTGCCTCGTCCCGGAGCAGCTGAGGGGTGAAGACCTGAGACATTATGTACAGTGATGGACCCAGTTTACACACACACACTGCACTTACACCCTGACATGCAACAACAAAGCCCTCTGAATGCGTTTTATAGGAGATACTGCACGGATATAATAAGAAATGATCACCACAAAGTTCATTATTACAATAACAGGTGCACTTTTAAGTCCTTAATGTGATTTTAAATCAATTTTAAAGGGACTTTAGTTCAAATTAAGCATGTCTGTGTCCCTTCATGACACCTAAACAAGATGTTTTTTTAATTTATTTGCTTCCCAAATGGCTGCTTTAGTGTTTTAGAGGTGTTTTGTTGTCAACATGACATGAGAAAATGTGACAATGGGGATCTGCGTGCAGTCTGGCTGCAGCAGAGCGAGCTGTCGGGCCATGGCCTTGAGGACCCTCCAGCTCCAGGCTTTTCCAGCAGTTTCCAGCAGCTTCTGTGAGCCCATTCAGTGCGCACCGGAGCGGCTGCAGCTCCCGGTGACTACGCAGGAAGCCTGGTGCAACATGGGTAAACAACAACAACAACACGCTAACAACAACAATAACAGTCCCCCCTCCTCCGGTGCTGTACTCACCTACATCGGCGTTGCAGAAAGCCTGTTGCGGATGCACCGGAGCGCAGCTGCACGCTTCCGCGAGCTCTTCCGCCCGCCACAGGACCAGCAGCGCGAGCGTGCAAAGGATGCCGTTAACGGAAAACGGCATTTTTATAAACACTGATGCGACTGTTGTTTTGATTTTTTCAGCCTCTTCGTTGCTGCGCAGATGCGGTGCAGTGGAGGTCCAGCGGCAGGCAGCAGCAGCAGCGTCTCCCTCCGCTTTTTTGTTGTTTGTTTGAACCGACAGGTAAACAAGGACCGGTCCGCTCGCTCTGCTCCGGTGTGACGGTGTGAACTCGGTGTCTCCCGGCCGGAGGTGTCTCGGCTGGTGTCAGCAGCTGTCTGTCTTTAGGGAGTGTTTTCGTTTCGAGGATCAAGGCGGTTTTATAAAGCAGCCTGCCCGGCTCCTCCCCCCGGCGCTCCCGGCGGGGCCGCCAGGGGGCGCTGCTGCCACCGACCGCTACAACTACAACTGCTGCAAAAAGTATTTTTCTTCTTTTTTTATTTAATTACACAAATTGCACACGTCAAACACAATGAGTCGACAATGAGTCATCATTATCACAGTGCACAATTCGCAATGTTATCATTTAGTCAAGATTAGATTAAAAAAAAAAGTACAACATGATGAAACTATATTTTTGGAAAAGTATGTGTTCATAAGAAAACATTTTAAGTAACAAACTATAATGAATTGAAACAATATAGCACAACCCTATCTGATGTTAAAAACAAAGAAAGATATCAAGACCTTTAGGTTATTATTAAACCATTATTATGTCGTCACCCTGTTAAAATAATCGCCTAACTCATTTTTTCAAGTTTTGCAGGAAACACAAAAAACTTCACCAAAAGTGTAACATGTGACATTCGATCATTTCACTCAAAAATGATGTAACAAAGGATGGCTATTGGCATAGTAATAACACTGTGTGTAAATTATGTAACTTAAGAGAAATAAATGACTTAGGCAATTTTTTAAACATGCCTTTGTGACTTAAGCAAGATATGGTAACACTTTATTTTGAAGGTGTCGACATAAGAGTCATACAAGCCTGTCAGAAACATGACATGACAAGTATCATGAGCATTAATGTTACTTCAAAGTGTCATTAATGTTCATGACACATCCCATGTCATGTTTATGACACGCTCATGTCACTCTTATGTAGACACCTTAGAGTAAAGTGTTACCAATATTAGTGTCGACAATAAAACACTGATAAACTAAACTGATAACTAATCAATCTCCCTCTAGCTCTTCTTTGCTGGGTTCTTATCTGATGCCTATGAATGTGGCAAATTGTCAAAGAAGTGATGATCTTAAAGGGGTAAAATCACATGATCTGATCAACTGAGGATGTAGGCGATTTTACCATAGGTGGCCGGCGTCATGAGGAGATGATTTAGGCAAAAAAACAACCAATTTTGACAAAAAATGACTTAGGCGATTATTTTAACAGGGTGACAATGTTATTTTTGGAAAATTATATATTCATAAGAAAATATTTTAAGTAACAAAATATAATGAATTGAAACAATATACCACAACCCTATTTAATGTTAAAACAAAGAAAGATATCAAGACCATTAGGTTATTATCAAATGATTATTATGTGATACATATAAAATAAAGACAGTTTAATGAAGGCACAATTCAAAACTGTAAATTAAAAAAAATTACATTTTGATCCTTGGTATTACTTTACATAATTTATAACTTATAAGCAGTCTAAATGATTAAATAAATCATCATATTTATTTATCAATTATACATTTGGAATATATAAAGCAATCTGAATCCATTCTGCATAACAAGTACTACTTTTGATATTTTAATGCAGGACTTTTACTTGTAGTGGAGTAATTTCACACTGTGATATTAGTACTTTTACTAAAGTAAGGGATATGAATACTTCTTCTATAACTGCATATACATGCATTGAAAAACAACACTACACATTACTACATTTGACACATTTGTGTGGTTTTATTCCAGCTTCTACTGAGGATTTGTGGGGCGAGTCTGAGTTTACACAAAGCGACACAATCTGACTTGTAAACCTTTGAGATAAATCATGCAAACAAGTCGTACTCCAGAAGAGGGCAGTATCCTCCACTTTTATCACAGAAACTTACACACACACTCTCACACACACACACACACACACACACACACACTCACACACACTCATAGAATGACCGTTAAACCCATGCATAGAAGTACTTTTCTGGTTTCACAGTAAAGCCAACGTTGGTTAAAAGAAAATAAGATCCAGCCGTGTTGTTGCTCCTGCTGCTTTGTTGAAGGCACAGATTGTAACGCAGGGCAGCAGACACAGACAAACAGCTAGAGTCAGACCACGAGGGACAAACTAACAAGAATTTACGACCAAGTAATGTGCTTTTCCTGAGAGGAGATCATTTGGTTTCTCAACAGGAGTACACAGTGCCCCGTGTATCTGTTTAACGTAAGAAAAGAAAGAAAAAAAGGCAACATGATTGATCAAAAAAAGCACCGATTTGATGGTGTAAGGAAACAAGGCTTCATCCTGACTAATAATTAGAAGATAAAGACATAAAGACACATGTTTTGGGTCTCGTGTGGCTAGCAGCGGACGCCCTCTCCCTCTCAGAGGCCTTTGTTGAAGTAGACACGTTGTACCGAGTCTCCGTACTGAGACGTGATGGAGGCTCTCAGCTCCGGCTCCAGCTTCGACACAGAGATAGAGCTGATGGGGACAGACGGAGAGAAAGAGAAGAGGTGGTTACTGAGTTTGGTCAAACAAGCTGGTTTGTTTGCTTATGCAGAAAACCTCAGACCAAACAAATTGTCAGAAACATCACAGGGGAGAAAAAGAACCGAAGAGAAGAATATTCTGTCAATAAAAAGTAACTCACTTGAGCTCAGCTGATATGTGATTTTTGAGACTGATTTCAGAGCGTGAAAATTAATCGATTTACATATATAGTGATTTTTTTGAGCTGGAATAATTGTGAACCAATTTTTCAACACCTACTAAATGCACCTAGAGAGCTACTTTCTCAAACATAAAACCGTATTAAATAATAATTAAAATTGTTATACATTATACAAACAATGTTTTATTATATAAATGATAACTTAGAAAATAAAGAATAAATAGGAATAAAATAAAAAGCTAACTAAACATAATTATTGTTCATTGCTGACTTTAAAAACAAAACAAAACAAAATTAATTAACACCATTTCAAAATCATTTTCTGCATTAAATATTGTATATAAAAGGTTTTTATAACGGCAGATATCATCAGTCTTTTATCTTAATTTTATATTCTTTATGTCTTTTGTGTCATTTATATTATACATGTGCTGACATTGTTTACCTGAAACTTGGTACTTCATATTTTTGTTATATATATATATATATATTAAAACAAACCCTCTGTCGTCTCATTTAGGCATTTGCTATCAACTGGCATTTTTTTAAAAGACATGTAAAAGCTTAGAATTTTTTTTTTTTTTTTTTACAAGTAATTGCTGACATATTTTTTTATTGTCTTAGAAGAAAACGTGAAAATCTTAAAAAAAAAAAAAGTTTTATAAAAGTTTATATCAGGCATCTCACCAAAAACCCACTCAAAAAACCCACTGATTTTGGCACGAGACAACATAAAATGCTAAATAATTTCTGGGTTTTAGGACTCCTGATTCCTGCAACAGTGTCTGTGATCAAGTTGCATTGTGGGTAATGTAGGCAGCAGGTTTTGACAAGAAATAAAACCACACAATCAATTTGATAATACTGAAAAAAAACCCAGCTCATCCCGAGTCCAACAATGTTACAAAAAGCTAAATAAAACAAATATATATTATTTATATAAAAATAATATATTTATGGTCTTTAAGCTACATGTGAGAGCACAAAAACATGTTTTTACCATCTCTGAGGGAACAGGGAGCAGGCAGCAGGCACCATGAACACCAAACTTTAAAAAAAGAGAAGACAAAAGTTAGATTTTGCCACAATATAAACACTCTGAGTGTTGTGTAAAATGTCCTGTGGCCCTCTTTACTTACAACACTCCCACCATCATCACTTGAATCGGTCCGTGGAGAAACGTGATTCTCTGTGAAAAGACAGAAAGAGTTTGATGACACATGAAGTAAAAACATCAGCAGGAGGAAAGTGATGAAGGTTACGAAGGTCTAACCTGCATGAACTTGTATTTTTCAATCCTCTGCATGATGATGGGGAGGATGACTGACGGATGAGAAGAAGCAGAGAGGTAAAGAGAGAGAACACCAAGAACTCAAAATGATATTAATAAGATGAGACTCACTCATCCCCGGTGCAGCCATGGTGACTCGAGAGATGACCACCTGAGTGATTCCTTTCACCGCCGCTTTCTACAGCGAGACACAAAACAGGATTAAAAGACGATTTATGAACAGTGACTTTAACCTTTTGTCGGGCGAAGAACCGTATTTGGTAACTTCAGTAGATATCTACATGGGTCCCCATGTCTCTCTGTGAGGTCGTAGAACCACATGGATTTCTTCCGGCTAATCAGCATTATTTCGAGAAAAAAGTTGCAAATTTACTAGATTAAAGTGGCAAATCTACATGAAAAAAGTTGCAGATTTATGAGAAAAAAGTCGAAAAAAAAACCTACTTTTTTCTCGCAGATACACCACTTTAAATCTCATAAATCTGCACATTTTTTTCTCGTAGATTTGCCACTTTAGACTCGTAAACTTTTTTCTCAAAAACATCTCAAAAACATTACCCCCCTCCGTCCGTATGTTTTTTTACACATTCTGACAGTATGTAATATCCTCCAATATTCTCTAGGGTTGTAATTTGGAATTTGGAAGTATTTCAATGAGTGCCCTATGAAGGATTAAATAATCTGGATCAGGGTTAAAGTTATTTTCCAGTCAAATGGTTGTTTAAATGAAAAACATAACACCAGTCCAACCGGTAATCAACACTTTGTACTGTATGTCTCATTTTGGACAATTCTTTGGTGTTTTTTTAACAACCAACCTTTTGTCCGTGTGCCAAATATAAAATACTGTTTCCTATTTCAAGATGTAATATATTCTCTTATAAGTTATTGTTTGTATAAAAGGCTACTTGTTAACCCTCAAATGTATTTTGTTCATAGCCTTTAAACATTTGAGTTTTACATTTTGTATTCAGCCTTGTTGCCTTTCAAACATTTCAAACCTCTGCACGAAATAATATCCAGTAATACACACTTTTAACCTCATTACCGCGTAGAGGTTTCAGAAGCAACTTCTGCAGCACAAGAACTGTGCTCTATTCTGCTTTTTTTCTTTTAAATAAACTAATCCTTAAGTGTTTCAAAGTGTTTCCAGAGTGCTGACCTTAGAGTGGCCCAGTTTGTTGCCATTTTCATCCGTAACAGCGATGCCATTCAGAATTTCCCTGAAAGGAAAAAAAACAGAGACAAGATGAAGGAAAAGTGAAACAAAAGAGAAATAAAATTTTAGTCATTGGGGGAAACATTAACTGTGACTATTTCAATAATCAAAAAACAAAACAATTTTTAAAAATTAATTAACACCATTTCGAAATCATACCAAACAACATTTTCTGCATTAAATATTGTATAAAAAAGTTTTTTATGACGTCAGATATCAATCAGTCTTTTAGCCTAATTTTATATTCTTTATGTCTTTTGTGTCATTTATATTTTGCATATGCTGACATTGTTTACCTGAAACTTTGTACAATATATTTTTGATATATATATATATATATATATATATATATATATATATCTATATATATATCTATATATATATATATGTATGAAGTATTTTTCAAGCAAAAATGCCAAACATTTGCTGGTTTTGCTTCTCAAATGTGAGGATTTGCTGCTTTTATTTGTCCTATATGATAGTCAATTAATATATTAAAATATTGTTGTGTTTTTTAAGTGTTAATTGGTCAATACGAGCATTACACACTACAACACGTTAGTTATAAATAATCTAAAAGAATGATAAAGTAAGAAGTATATTTGTAAAAACCTTCACAAAGCTTATTTCTGGATAAAACCTGCAGAAAATATATACATTTTTTTTAAAGAAGACTTGATGCTTTTAGACATCGAGGAGTATTCTGACAGTGACGAAAAAAACATCAGCATTATTATGATATGATATTATTATAGTATTTACTATATGATATGAATAATAAAGAAAGTTTAAGTGTAACTAGAGGAAAAAAATCCCCAAAGACAATATGATTCATCCTCTGGGTACGATATATTCAAAACCAAAACCAAACTAAAATATTGATATTTACTTAATCCTTTTTTTCCCCAATGTTATATTTAAATTTGGTCTCCACAAACATGATATCAAATTCGGCTCTAAATCCAGTCGTATCTAATCCACTTTATTTATATAGCACAATTTTAGCAAACACAAGGTTTCCAAAGTGCTGCACAAAAACATAAACACAATAAATAGATAACACAATAAAAGCACAATAAAAAAGTTGAAATAGACAATAGAACAATGAAATACAATAGATAGAAGATAAAATCAACACTGTACAAACAACAAAACTGTACGAGACTTGAGCGGAAAATCTGATCTGAGGAAGTTTGATTTCAACACATCTCAACCATTAAAATCTGCACTAAACATCATAACACCAGCCTCCACCTAACAGCAGGACTTACTGTTGCCTCATCATAGGAATGTTAACACAGTTAGCTGCTGCCACCGCTGCAAACGGGACCCAGCGAGCCACCAGAGGAGGAGCTTTCTGCAGGGGGGAAGACAAAAACATGATTTATACTTTATGATTAACACTTTTAATTCACATGGAACACCTAAATCAAGCATGTGAAGAGCATTTCTTCTAGTGAATAGCGATACTTTGTGTGGCAATATTACATCGATTCATGGTCGCCAAGTATCAATATTTAGCATTCCGACGTCTGCCGTAGCGGGCTGACTTTTAGAAATATACTGGAGATACTAGTATCATATACTGTAGAACTATTAGATCTAAGGAATCTATAGGCACCATGTGCGTCAGGATATCGTGTCGGGAAGTTGTCGAAGTAACGCTGCAGAGTGTGAGAGCAGTGAAGCTTAAAGGGGAGGAAAGTTTGATAAAATGCTGCAGTTGTTGTCGTCCATACATGTTTGATATCAGTTCAGTTCAGTTTGACTGAATACTTTGTTGGTCAGTCTGTGGGTTTGACTCTCATTGTGGAGAAATAAAAAGACTGAAGTGAGATGAATAGACTGAGAATTTTCTCTTATTGGACAAAATATTTCTTGATTGAATTTAACTTTGTGAAAACAAAATGCAGTTAAACAGTTAAATCGCAATATATTGTATAGCAATAATCACCATAACGCAAACTCTTAAAATCGCAATAATATCGTATCGTAACTCAAATATCGGGATAAAATCATATCGTGGAGCCTCTGCTGATTCACACCTCTAATTTCTTCTAAGAAGTTCTTTCGTCAAGCCCTAAGTATTGTGCATATTGTCACTTAGTCACAATTAATTTGGTCAAGATAATGTCTTGACATACAGTCAACTTGTGCAGAAACAGTAAAAAGTCGGTGTCATGAGAATAATTGTCTGTGTGTGTTTTCGTACCTTTGTGTAAAGGTTGAGTCCGACTGCTGTTGCTAACGCCGTGCTGGTGGCTGTGGCGTACGCGATTCCAATCTGCCTGAGAGAGACAGTAAAAACATGGAATAAAACAATTGACTTCACTTTAGACATTCAGTAGATGTCCATCACATACAGTCATGGAAAAAATTATTAGACCACCATTGTTTTCTTCATTTTTTTGCTCATTTTAATGCCTGGTACAACTAAAGGTACATTTGTTTGGACAAATGTAATGATAACAACAACATAGCTCATAAGTTCAATTTAAGAGCTGATATCTAGCCATTTTCCATGGTTTTCTTGATAATTACCAAAATCATTAATTAGAAAACCATGGAAAATGGCTAGATATCAGCTCTTAAATTAAGTTAAGAGTTTTAGTTTAGTTGTAGCAGGCATTAAAAGAACAAGAAAGCAAGGAGAAAACAAGGGTGGACTAATATTTTTTTTCCATGACTGTACTGTATGTGTCTGTGAGGAGAGTTACTGCTGGAGAAAAGCAGCAAGTTTAAAAGTTTAACAATATAAAAAGGAAGAAAGAGTATGACTTTGGTTGTGACTTTTACGTGAAAGTGACTCGAGAACTGACATGTTTTCTACTGAAAGCTTGCACGTAGTGGATTCTTACTTGGGAGTGATGGGGGAGGCAGCGTTACGGTTCGTGTAGTTGACCAGAGCGTTGAAGGACTGATTCACCCACTGCCAGAACACCACAGCGGGAACTGTCCTAGAAAACAGACAGTTATGAAACCTCTAAAACTTCCTCTATTCATCTGTAGGATGTGGTAAAAAAATGCAGCTCTTCCTGTTCGCTCCTCTGTACCTGTAGAACTGCAGCATGCAGCCGGTGATGGCCATGCCCCCAGGCACCTGGAAAGACATGCGGCCGATGAGGTTCATGCGGTCCCCGGTGTCTGGGTGGAAGGCGGAGTCGTACAGCTTCTTAGCGTAGTGGAGCTGCTCCTCAGTGGTGCCCGGTGGGATGGATCCTGCCCTGCAGATCGCCAAAAATCACACCAACACATATACATACCATCAACTATAAGCAGAGACTTGCCTGTAGGTTTTCATGTTGAAACTTGCAAGTGGCAGTTAAATGCAAACCCCAGACTATGAGGCAGGTGTCAAGAGAAAAAAGCTATCCGAAAATAGATTACACATATTTACACAAACAGAGGATCAAGAAGTCAGTCAGTATTTCTGTGTTTTTACATCAGTTACAAAAACATGTTACCGGACATGTTGCGATATTGTCTTAAATGTGTGAAATTATTGCAACAACCCAACATGCATTGTGTTTTATGTTGCAGTTTTGGGAACGTTCAGCCTTTTGAAGTGGGGTTGTATGAGGTGAACTGTCACAGAGACTGTAACTGTCTCATATAATGATTAAAAGTATGCTGATCCTCATACTGTTAAAATATAACCAAGAATATTAAAAAAAGCTGTTGCTATCATTTTAGACATTAAAGGAACAGTTCAGGTTACAGGTTGTATGAGGTACTATAGTTTAATAGCATACGGCTGCAGACTAGGGCAGAAATAAAATGTATTTCAGCCACCTAAAAAATCTACATTAGGTTAAATTTGCACTATATTTAGAATATTTCTCTGCTTTAATTTGCTGTCAGACAACTCTTTCTGATGCTCTCTTTAAAGCCACCAGACTCCATTGACAAAAACATTATTTTGACCTTGCAGAACACAGTAGTTGCTGGTCTACCATTGCCTCGATATGTTAGTTAGTTTGTGTTATGTTTTGTCGATGGAGTCTGGTGGCTTTGAAGAGAGCATAGATAACAGCTTCAGTTCATCTCACATGAACCTAAACAGGGCTGTCTGACAGCTATCTAAAGTGATGAAAATATACCAAACATAATGTCCCCACCCACAACGGTACATGGCTTAACTTCCCTGCCTGCTTCTCCAAACTGTAACCTGTCATCTACTGTCAGTAATACACTGATTATGGATAAGTACTTCATACAAGCCCTCTAAAAAAATCCAAACTATGCCTTAAGCATCTAAAATTATTGTTGACCTCTTGCAAACATTACATGAGACTGTTATTGTCTCTGTGTGATGGATAACTTTTATCTTCTCACCTGCAGCTTTCTACTAAAGCTTTGGCTTCATCCAATCGTGAGTCGGGTAAGGCCACCGTTCTCCAGTCTGTGATGTTGAAGAAGTGTTTCAGTCGACCCATGAACGTGGACTGATCCCATCGTGGTGCGTCGATGTCGAACGAGCTCAAAGCCATCGTGGTTGCTACAAAGCAGTCCCGACTTACTGCATTAAAAAGTTAAAGTCTGTGGACGACCTCCGTTCACTCTGCAGGAGGTGACTCGGGTTGAAACCTGCAGAAAAACAGAAAAATAAAGATATAATGATCTAAATTTGTTGCATAAAAAGATAAATAATAAACAGGAAAGTACAGGAGGCCGACCCGGCTGTCATTGCAGTAACTGATTCTTAGTTATTATCTGAATTACATACTTGTCTCTTGTCCGTTTTCTCCAACTCAGTTTGTGTTTGTTGTCAGACCAGATGGACCTGGTTTGAGCTGATGTAACATTAACAGACTTTTAGCTCAGTGGGTCAGAGAGGGCAAGATAAGTTCATCTTTACCTTCACATTACCACAGAGTTTCACTGAAAGGTGTGTGTGGAGCTTTAATGATTAGTCGATAAACGGTTAAGTCGATGGGAGGAAAGAATTAACTATTTCAATAATCATTATTTGCAGGTATTTTACAAGCAAAAATGTCAAACATTTGCTGGTTTGAGCTCCTCAAATTTGAGGATTTGCTGCTTTTCTTTTTTTCTTATATGATAGTCATCTTATATGATAGTCAAATTTAATAGTCAATTAAATTTGACAATTGCGTTTTTTAAGTGTTAATTGGTCAATACGAGCATTCTGAAGATTTAACTTTGGGTTCTGGAAAATTACAAGAGGGTTTTCTTTCATCTTTTGTTTCTCCGTCCTGCAACGGAGAGAGAGGAGCCGTCTATTGCTGTTTAATTGGTCCATAAAGGTTTTGTGTAGTGGATGATCTGGGTATTTCAGGATGGCCTCGAACATCTTGACAGGTCATCTCTCCACCACCTCCTCCAGTGTGTCCAACCTGGCTCCAACCACAGAACCAGCTCTTTAGACCAGTCTGTCCAACCGCCTTCATCTCTGTGTCTGATGCTGCCTCCCCAGCAGACTGCAGCATAAAACAACACACTACCACCACAGACTGATAAAACATCTGCAGCATCTTACTACAGATGTCAAGAGATCTGAGCTTCCTTAAGAAAAAAAGGCAGCTCTGCCCCTTTTTGTAGAGAGCATACACCTAGATACTTATAACTTTGCACCACCGCGATTGGCACATTAAACTATATTGAAACGTTTCTGTTTCGTAGGATATCACATCCAAACTGTGTGATATCCTACTGTGAGATTTTATCTGTGAAAAGTGCTCTATAAATAAACTTTACTTACACATATCATGTTGCAAAACCACAATTACCACATGGTCACAGAGTATTTTCAAAATGTTATTAAGAACTTTAGTGCAAAAATGAACTAAGAGTTATATATATATATATATATATATATATATATATATATATATTCATTCAAACTTGATTTGGGCAAAGCTGAAAGCCACAGTTTCCACCTTCAGTCTCACTCACAAAATCAATCTGCACACCGCTGATGAATCCCAACTGGTACCTTTTAACCATGCAATAAATGCCATTAGCACCACTGCAACACATCCTGGTTTTAGTGTGGATGGGGGCTTTTAAATCAGGATGTTTGGCTTGATGTCAGCCATCGGCCCAGCCCTAACTGAACCTTAGAAAGTCTCCAACACAAACACTATCTGGTGACATGAAAGTGGTCTTTGAGAAGCTGTTGCATCATGCACCACACTGAGTTGTAATTTTTCAGCTCTTTCCTTCCAACCTGCTGGACTTGCAGCAAACATGTCCCCTTGAGTTCAAACCCAACACAACCCTGAACAAACACAAATGCTTCTGTTTCTGCCTAAAAAATTCTCAAGGGCCAAACTTCCACTAGAAATCATTGACCACCTCCTGGTAAATGGTTCCTCTGGTTGTCATTTTTGGGTTTTTGCAGCTGCAGCATTCTGCGTCTTATTACACAACCAGAGGAACCAGAACCTGCTGACTTCAGCTCAAACTGCCGCTCCACTGTGCATCTTCACCATTACATTACTAATTATTTACTGTAGCTATTCAGCAAAAAAACTCATAAGAGAAACCAGCCTTGTGTGGTTTTATCTTTTGTGAATAAAGGGCAAATGAGGAGAGGACTGTATCTCCAGGAGCCTCCATCTGGCTGGAACTGGATTGTTTCTGCAGCTGTTTGTTTAGAAAGTAGGTTAAAGGCCTGCAGAACATGGTGGGAAACACTGAACCTGAGCAAAAAGTCAACGTGGCCCTATGGACATATCAGGACATATCGATAAGGATATATAAACAAAGACTGGAACAGATAGAATAAGAACAACTAATACAGCTAAAGGCAAATAAGGACTGCAGCTAAAAAGATATTAGTCTGTAACTAGTGAAAAAATGCACATATCAAAGAGATTTTAAGTTCACAATGATATGAAAAGCAGCAAATTCTCACACTTGAAAAGCTGGAACCAGACAAAGTTTGGTGTTTTTTGATTGATAAAAAAATAACTGGTTATAGACATTGTTGTTGAATATTTTTCTGTCTGTCTGTCTAATTGATTGTTTCAGCACTACAAAAATATTAATTAAACGAACAGACTATAACAATTTTCATTGATATATTTGAAGGTTTGTTATTTGCAGATCTGAAACTCAAACTGCATCAAGAAACTGACGTAATAAACTGACGCAGGAATAAGGACGGTAGAAATTATTAGTTGATTGATTGCAAGTAAAAAACTTAGTGCAAATATAAGGATTATAAATAAAATGTTTTTCAGTTATTTAATAATAGGCACAAATGCCAAAAGTTCACTGATTCAAGCTCCTTAAATGTGAACATTTTCTGGATTCCTTCATATAAAATTTAAATTCTACATGAATAATAACTACATTTGCAGCAAGTAGTCGACTGGTCATCAAACAGAAAGTTAATCTGCAAATATTTGGCTAATCGATTGATCATTTCAGGTCATTTTTCGGGGGCTGTCCTCAACGAAGCAATTCTTAGTCGACCAACAAAATGATATTGACGGTTAAATCAACAGATCTAGCTATAAAAGAGTTATAAGAAGAGTTTCTCTAGATCTCAGATGTCTAAAACCAAAACAACCAATCAGTCAACTAATGGACTAAGAGGGGGAAACCCTAGATTTTTAAAGCAGAAATGCGAATCATTCTTAGTTTATCGCTTCTTAAACTTGAGGATTTCCAAGTTTTCTAAAACATTTTTAAAATCACATGCATTACTTCAAGTTTTGGATTGTTGGTCGAACAAAACAAGCAAACTGAAGGCGCCACTATGACTAAATGGCATTTTTCATCAGAGAATAAATTATTAACTGAGGAACTAATAAAAACAATTTTATTTGCTGGTATTATTAATAACTCAGTAGGAAAATGCCGAATGTCGATATTTCAATAATTTGTTAGAAAGCAAATGATTCATTGAGTAATGGTAAGGGAGATTAAAGGAATAGTTCACCATTAAATTGACACTTTGTATATAAATTACTCACTGTTACCTTGAATTGTTTTTGAAAACTGTTGGTGTATTTAAGTGAATGGAGGTGTGTGTTTAAGCAAAGTCAAAACTAGACCAAAACATCTGGTAACAAACTCTCACACAACTCCAGCACTATAATACAAGTTTTCTTCAAGAAATAGGGTTAGTACCTCATATATAACTGGCCTTTTGATGGGTGAAGCATTCCTTTAATGCATCAAGGTTATAAGTGTTAGTTGTAGCCCTACATGCAGGGGGAGGCAGCTTAGTGTACGCTGCATGTCACGACAATATTTAAGTTGCAGAGTCTTGAGAAACTGGATCTGCAGGCCGGAGCACTGCCAGCATCTGAATACATCTGGATAACTATCAGCAATCAGTTTACACAACGATCCATGCTGTTTAAAGCCTGTGCGTGCATAAAATGTGTTAAATTATACACGAGGTTCCTCTAACAAACACATAAACTCGACGTGGGTGCAGAGTGTTGAGTCTACAGCGATCAAACTGTTGTGAAAAGAGTTAAAACATGTCGAGATCAGAGTGATGCAACTCCAGTTGTACTCCAGTTACCAGATGACTTCTGCAGCAAGACAAAAACACACCAAAACATCGACTCATGAGCTGTAATCTTTAGAGACAGAAGCAGAAAACATACCTTAGTGAGATTTCTCCTTAAAGCGCCTCAATGGGAGACCTGACAGGTAATCAAGTGTGCTGCTGGGACACAGAGGAGACGTGTGCACGTGGCATGCCGTCCTCCAATCACGGGATGGGGCAGATCCCGACGTGAACCGGCGAAAACCGAACCCCGACGCTGTATCTTTATCCCTGGCTAAAAAGAAAATGTAGTCAAGAAGCTTTTGGACTTTACGGCTTCTGTGAAACTGGTTATGCTAACAAGCTAGCTAGCTATTTACCTGTTTGACAATGTGGTTTGTTCTGCGTCTCTATAGAAGTAAATCATATTCAACAAATATTAGCTTATTTAAACGTCTTTCCACAAGAACTGTCCCCAGAATTACGCATTAAACATGATGAATTAAACATGATTATTGGCGTATATTTGAAATATTTAGCTGTTAGCAGGCAGCTAGTGTCCCGCCCCACTCTGCATCAGATTGGCTTACCCAGATATTCTTGCGCTAACCTTATCCAATCAACCTACTCCGCTTGCCTAGACCTAACCAATCAAATCAACTAATGACGATGATGGAAATGAGTGATAGCCAATCAGAGGCGGCTCATGACTTCGGTTAGGCTCGTTTTTTGTTTTTTCCTCTCTAAACTTTATTACCACCACAGTAAAAATTCAAACAGTAAATCTAAAAATATCTAAATATAATTTAATTTAAATTAACAGTACAGGGATTATTTGTTATAAAATAAGATATATATAATAAAAGCAGTACAGGTAATATTTTTTTAAATATTAAATACAATATAATATATATATTAGAAATATATAAAATAAAAACAGTACAGGGAGTATTTGTTATAAAATAATATTTAAAAAATTGAGAATTCCCTTCTTTTTCTTTAGTCCTTTTATTGAACCAGTTCTTGATACAGTAAAATTAAGTTTTGGACCCCAGCCATGTACATCTTAAAATACGAAATTATAAACAGTTTATAAGCAATATAATTTAATTAAATTAGTATGAACTGTACAATGTATCAGCCAATTCATCTTAAATATACAATTACTAATTTAAAAATTGAAAACATAAAGATGTCACAAAAATAAATCTACTCTTGCCCAGTTTTCTTCTTCATGTCAAAACTATGACAAAAATGTACTTTTTAATGGATTTTGACAGTATTATCTGATTTATGGAATGATTAAAGGAGATATCCCAATTTCCTTCTGTAAAAAAAAAAATCTAATATATCAACAAAATAAAGTAATAACTTTGAAATTAACCAATGTTAAGATTTATGTCCTGGAAATATATGCAAAATAGCTTATATTGAATGAGTCCACACCTCATTTGCATATCTAAACATAAGATTTCAGAAAACTTGTAATGGAAAAAAACATTATCTTAATGTAAATAACAAACTGGGGAAGTTTCATGGTGGTATCTATAAAAAAAGAAAAATGACCCTTTCACCTGTTGTCTCTCCTTAAATCTGTACGTAACTTTGCGTCTGACGTCATCCCCCTTAGTAACCCTCGGCGGCGTCTCCAGGAGAGAAGGCAACAAGATGGTGAGTTTAATTTATCCCAATAATTAGCTATTAACTGGTCATATCGAGAAAAAAATGTAACATACTCGCATTAAGTAGCACCCTCTTGATTACAATTGGGTTTTTATGGCTGCTGCTGTCCGCAACTTACCGAGGAAATAAACATTCAACTGAAAAAGCGGCTTCGTTCAGTTATCAGGGGAGATTAGCTTAGCTCGTTAGCTTCGTTTAGCTCCTGTTTGCGTGCCGTTATCTGAAACAGCAGATACAATAAAAACAACAGGATGACGTGATTAGCTGCTCAATCACAGGCCAGTTGTTGTCCTCATGTGTCGCCACCGTTAGGAGAGTATTTGTCCAGCCTTAAAAGCCACAATGGGGAGTAGGAATGCACTTACACGGCCTGTTAGTGAGGAGTGGATCCAGGGAAAAGATGCTTTTCTCCCATGGTGGTTATCTGCAGCAGTTCTCCCCCTGTCCCTGGGTAATATTTATATTTATATACAGTCCCTGGGTAAGGTACAATGTTTGAATGTAACAAGTACATTCACACAAGTACTGTACTTAAGTACAATTTTGAGGTACGTGTACTTTACTAGTATTTCGCCACCCTGTTAAAAATAATCGCCTAACTTATTTTTTCAAGTTTTGCAGGAAACACAAAAAACTTCACCAAAAGTGTAACATATGACATTTATTGATCATTTCACTCAAAAATGATGTAACAAAGGATGGCTATTGGCATAGTAATAAAACTCTGTGTAAATTATGTAACTTAAGAGAAATTAAAAAAAAATTTGAACATTCCTTTGTGACTTAAGCAAGATATGGTAGCACTTTATTTTGAAGGTGTCTACATAAGAGTTACACAAGCCTGTCAGAAACATAACATAACAAGTATCATGAGCATTAATGTTACTTCAAAGTCATGTCATGTTTATGGCACGCTCATGTCACTCTTATGTCGACACCTTCAAAATAAAGTGTTATCATATCTTGCTTAAGTCAGAAAGGCATGTTCAAAAAATTGCCTAAGTCACATTTTATTTTGACTTGGGCATAATAAATCTGCTTAAGTCACACCCTTGACATAGGCCATTATCTTAAAGGGGTAAAATCACATGATCTGATCAACTGAGGATGTAGGCAATTTTACCATAGGTGGCAGGCGTCATGGGGAGATGATTTAGGAAAAAAACAAAACAATTTTAACAAAAAAATGACTTAGGCAATTATTTTAACAGTGTGAAGATTTCCATTTTATGTAACTTTATACTTCTTCTCCACGACATTGTAGAGGCAAATATTTTACTTTTTACTCCACTACATTTAGCTGCCAGCTTTAGTTACTTTTCAGGTTAAGATTTAGCATTAAAAACATGCTACATTTAAAGTGATTAGACATTTCTTTAAATTAAACCTCATAACAGTATATGAAGTAGTTAAAAATCTTTACAAAATTAACACACTAATAAATGCATCAATAATAATAATCTAATAACATATTTTGAATAGAATAGAATATCTTTATGATCATTGTCATGTACAACGAAACTAAGTGCATTCCTTGTCAGTGCTAGATTAAAAATAAATAAATGAAAGCTAAATTAATAAATAATAGGAATATAAAAAAACAGGAGAAAAACTACATTTGCACAAGTGCTCGTGGCATCATTTAAGGCCTTGATGGCTGATGGGTAAAAACTGTTTTTGAGTCTTTTTGTTCTTGCTCTGTGCGTCCTGAACCGCCTGCCTGATGGCAGCAGTTCAAACGTCTTGTGTCCCGGGAGTGTGAGGTCATGAATTATATTTTGTGCTCTTATAATATTTACAATAGTCTGAGTAGCTATATTTGCAGAAAAAGTATTTTTACTTTTGATTCTTTGAATCCATTTTGATCATGGTACTTTTACTTAATTAAGTTTTGAATGCAGGACTTTTACTTGTAGTAAAGTCATTTCACAGTGTGGCATTAGTACTTTTACTTAAGTAAGGGATCTGAATACTTCATCCACCACTGGTAATACAACACAACATGGCTGTTTCACGCTGATTGTCTGCCACAGGGATTGCTGTCCATCCTGCGTAAGCTAAAGAGCACACCAGACCAGGAGGTGAGGATACTGCTGCTGGGTCTGGACAACGGCGGGAAGACCACCCTGCTCAAACAGCTGGCATCTGAGGACATCAGCCACATCACCCCCACACAGGTGTGCACCAAAGTTTCATACATATGCTACCTCTTATTGGAGCTAACAGGGCCTATCTGGGTGCTGGGGAACCCTGAAAACACTTGTTGGTGTTCATTGTTATTTGGGGATGTTTAATATATCCAGAATATACAACATTAGAGATATTTAGAATTATTATTGAATATTTTTTCACTTTCTGTGAACAAGAAGAAGAAACAATTTGTTATGTATTTTATAACTGTGAGTATACCAGTATATTTTAGGTGTATGTTCAACATTTCATAATGAAGTAAACTGGGGAAAT
Source organism: Centropristis striata (assembly GCF_030273125.1). NCBI lineage: Eukaryota > Metazoa > Chordata > Actinopteri > Perciformes > Serranidae > Centropristis > Centropristis striata. The sequence continues at coordinate 20,064,906 of NC_081537.1, forward strand.
AATTCAAATTAAGATTAATTTATTTAAGGTCGGAAAAGTGCTTGGATTTGGAATAAAGTGCTTGAAACTGCATGAAATTGAGGTTAAATAGCATACAGAGTCTACTTAAAAACAGGTGACACATTGAGAAACTTCTTTTTGTTTTGTTTTAATTTGTCAGCCTTTTGTTTAATGCTGTCTTGACACATAATTTTGGTTGTTTATAGCACGATAACACAATTAAATGTGATAAAGTGAATAATCAGTATACTGTAAATACATTTGTAATTTACCAAAGCTATTGGGTACTGGAAAAGCTTGAAACGTGCTTGAATTTGATTTTGTAAAAGGCGTCGAAACCATGATAATCCAACAAGAATGTATGCATTTTTGGGACCAACCTGCTAACCTGCTTTATGTTCTGTGTTTCCTGCAGGGATTCAACATTAAGAGCGTGCAGTCTCAGGGTTTTAAACTGAATGTTTGGGACATTGGAGGCCAAAGGAAGATCCGGCCGTACTGGAGAAACTACTTTGAAAACACAGATGTGCTGGTGAGTGGAGCTTAATGCACCGAACCCAGCAAAGGTTACATGACTGTTTCTATCTGTTTATCTTTGGACAAGTCACAGTTTGTCACACATGCTCTGAAGACCTGCTGTCCACTTTGTTTCAGATTTATGTCATTGACAGCGCTGACAGAAAGAGATTTGAGGAGACGGGTCAGGTACGTATAACTCATCTTTTTGTGTCAGTGTGGACGCAGCAAATGGAACTGTTCTCTAGAGCTTTATGTAATACTTATATTATCTATGAATCTCCATTTTCTCAGTTAACTGATTAAACATTTTACCCCCAAAATGTTGCAAAATAGTGAGAACATTTACTCTCAGAAAGCAAAGAAAACCAGGAAATATAGAATTTGAAACTGGCAAATTATTTATTTATTGCATTTTTTGCTTTATATACAGGGATTCGCAACAGCTGCAAGCACGTGTGCACATGCATCTACATGTGTGTGCATTACACACACACACACACACACACACACACACACACACACACACACACACACACACACACACACAACCTCACAAACAATTGACCTTCAGCCTCCTAGTAGGTCAAAAACTGTGACCATCAAAGGGTGGGGACATTTTTGTGAACCAACCCACAGAGCAAGCAATTGAGCAGCTGGTTGCAGCTAAAAATAACAAAGCAAATCATTGCTGATACAATAATTTTGTCTTTTTTGTGTCAAGTAAATTGGAAGTCAAATGGAAGACTTGGACAGCATTAACACATTTGATATTGGTCATTTTTATATTGTTTTAATTACATCGCTGAGATTAAGTCCATTTTAGTGCAGAGGCCTTTAATAAATAATCAATGTCTGTCTTTGTGGAAGGGGGGATGACTTCCGGTGGCAAGACGTGAGGACGCCAGCTCCTGCCACGCGCTGTTCCTTTTAAATGAATTAATCTGAAATTAAGGACCCTTCATCCGAATTTATTCTACCTGGGTTGAATACTTGCTGGGTATCGTGGACACTAATTTATGCCGTCTAAACCAACTTTGCGCAGCACGGGCGGCAGTATAATGGATCCTGAATTTCTCGGCAAAATGATTAGAGAAATCGTCCGTGAGGAGATTTCAGCTGCGCTTGACAATAAGCTTAAACCTATCCACGAGGAACTAGAAAAATTTGAGGTAATTATCAAGTCATGCAAGTCAAAGGTGGAAGACCTGGAAGCGGCCGCAAACGTTATGGAAGAACGAATGTCCGCTGTGGAGAAACAATACAATGACCTGCGACATGTGAATGAACAATTGAAAGAGAAGGTAGACGCACTTGAAAATCAAAGCAGGAAATTTAATTTACGCATACTGGGGCTACCGCAAGGGATCGAGGAAGGTAAACCCACCAGCTTTGTTAACAAACTTTTCTATGAACTGTTTGGTGAAGACGCCCTGGGGCCGCCTCCCCTGGTCAGCATGGCGCACCGCACAGGTGCCACAGGTAAAGACGGGAGCCGCTGTATGGTAACGCGGCTGCACAGTTTCGAGGTGAGGCGCACCATTCAACGTCTGATCGGAGAGAAAGGAGGCAAGCTGTACTTCGGGGGACAAAGAATCAGCATTTATCCTGATACAACCGTTGAGTTGCGGAAACAACAGGCTGAATTTAAAGAGGTGAAAGCACTCCTGCGTAAAGCCGACCTGAGATGCGGCATTGTTCATCCTGCTAAGCTGCTGATCACTTTCAACAACAAAACTTTTTCCTTCACTCGTGTAACGGAGGCCATGGATTTCTATGAGAAGCAAGTGAAACCGACCCTCACAAATTCCAGCTCCACCGCGGATTCAACACCTTCAGGCTGACGGACTGTCTATAAAGAAGACGGACAGATTATTTCACGCCATTCATAATTGAATGTGGAGTTGTGGCTGGTGACCAGGTTGAAGGGAATCCAGATTTAAATAAGGAACTGCGGGAAGGGGCATGCTCGCTTTTGTCACAGCCCTGCTAGTGTTGTGGGGTAAGAGGAGTCAACAAGATGGGGTAAATAATGATTTTGATAACATAAATTCCAAGTATTTCAGGAATTCTCCCTATTTTTGTTTAGGGGTGGGAAGGGGGGTGGAACCCTGGAAAAGGGCTGTGGGGTTAATGAGAGGACTCTGGCTAAAGGGAGGGGAGGGAGGGGGAGGTGGGGAATTTGCTGGTAGTGGGGTGAGTTGTATCCTGAGCATTTGCATATCATGTTTTAGTAGATTACTTACTGTCATTATTCTTTCTTTCTTTTTTTCTTTTTTTACTAAAGCAGTTCAATGATGTCAGGCTTATCTGTTTTATCATGGAATGTACAAGGCATTAACGAAGCGAAGAAACGTGGTAGTTGTTTACAGATATTAAAGAAAAAAAAGGTAGACATTGCGTTGCTACAAGAAACCCATTTGATGCAGCAGGATATTACTAAAATGAATAACACTATATTTAAAGTAGTATCATATTCATCAGCAAACAATAAAACTAAGGGAGTTATGATATTATTTCGTTCTAATCTTCAAATTGATATTGTAGAAAAAGGCAGTGACCAAGAGGGAAGGATTACTTATGTTGCAACTACTATTGAAGGGGAAAAAGTTGCCTTTCTTTCAGTATATGCTCCTAATGTGTACGATAAATTTTTTTATTTATCTTTACATCAAATTCTCCATAAAATTAATCAATTTAAAATTTTGCTAGGGGGTGACTATAATACAGTTATTGATCCTTTAATGGACAAAACAACTAAGACTAATGTTTCCCCAAATACTTTGGCGTTACGTAATTTAATTTCAGATTATGGTCTTTTGGATATATGGAGAACCCACCATCCCATTATAAGAGAGTATACCTTCTATTCGGGCAGACATGGTTCCTTTTCAAGAATAGATTACATCCTTGTTTCCTCTCAATTGGTACATCGAGTTCATAAAGCAGAAATAATACATATGTCTCTGTCTGATCATCATGCCAATTTGTGTACTTTTTCGTTAACTGCATCTCCTAGCCGTGCAACACGCTGGCGGTTTAATACCAGTCTTCTGCGGAAGCCCGACTTTACTAGTCAGTTTAGAGAAGGGTTAAAGGAATTTTTATCCATTAATAAAGGCTCGGTCTCTGATGCTAGAATTCTGTGGGATGCCACAAAAGGGTTTATACGGAACAATTCAATTGCATTTGCCTCTGGACAAAATAGGAAGCAATTGAAAGAAATAAATTATTTGGAACATCAACTTTCTTCCTTAACTCATCAACAACAAAATAATTTTTCTATTGAAAGAGAGAAAGAGTTATCCATAATTAAATTAAAATTAAACTCTCTCCTCAGCCAGAGGTCCGAATTTTTAATACATAGAGTTAGACAATCCCATTATCAGGATGGCAGCAAACCAAGCTTTCTACTGGCTAGCAAACTTTGCAATAATGAACGCCTGTCTGTTATACCATCAATACAATCTGAAGATGGCACAATTTTGCATGACCCTCAATTGATAAATCAGCAATTCAGAAATTTTTATCAAGAGCTGTACCAAAGTGAAATAGATGAAATGGAGGACTCAGCTGAACTTATGAACTCTTTTTTTGAGGGCCTGTGTCTACCTCAGCTTACAAAAGAGGAGAGTAAGTCCTTAGATGATAGAATTACCCTAAATGAACTATTTGAATCACTAAAACAGATGAAAAGAGGCAAATCACCGGGATTAGATGGCATCCCGCCAGAATTCTATCTTGAGTTTTGGTCGGATTTGGGACCGATTATGTTTGATATGATTGATGCATCTCTCAAGAAGGGCTTTTTCAACAGAGATGTCAATACAGCCATTATTTCACTCTTATGTAAGCCAAATAAAGACCCTACAGTTTGTGCAAGTTACAGGCCAGTATCATTGCTAAATGCTGATGTGAAATTATTTGCAAAAACTTTAGCTAATAGATTAGATTTAGTAACATCAAAGCTTATTCATCCTGATCAATCAGGTTTTGTTAAAAATAGATTAGCATCAGATAATGTGAGAAGACTACTCCATGTTATACACTCTGCACCTAATGTGTGTTCACTGCCGGCAGTATTATCAATAGACGCGGAAAAGGCGTTTGATCGTCTTGAGTGGAGCTTCCTGTGGTTTACATTAGAGCACATGGGCTTTGGTGGACAATTTATACATATGCTAAAAGTTTTGTACAATAATCCTTCAGCGATAGTATCGACTGGGAACCAGTGTTCCTCTCCGTTTTCTGTAGGCAGAGGAACTCGCCAAGGCTGCCCTCTTTCGCCGCTTTTATTTATCTTTTCACTGGAACCCCTGGCACAAAAAATTCGCCAATGTCAAAATATAGACTCTATAGTGGTTGGAAACGTGCATAATTCAATTTCATTATATGCAGATGATATTTTATTATATTTCAGTAATGTGTTTCATGATTTGCCATACAGTAATAAGATTATTTCACTATTTAGTGAATTTTCAGGATACAAAGTAAATCTGAACAAATCCGCACTTCTGTTTTTAAAAAAAAACGTTTCAGAATACTCAGATTTACACACAGAAATTCCAATTGTTTCGCAATTCAAGTACCTTGGCATTGATATTTTTTCTACACTTGACAAAATTATCAAGAAGAACTACAAACGAATAACCAATTCTGTCAAAGGGGATCTGGATAGATGGTTCAATCATAAATCACTGTCATTGTGTGGTCGAATATCAGTTGTTAATATGATGGTTTTACCTAAGATCAATTTTTTATCTTGTATGCTGCCTCTACCCTCACCTGCCCACTATTGGAATAGGATTCAGAGTGTAGTATCAAAATTCTTATGGACAGGGAAACGACCAAAACTTAAAAGTACAATACTTCAACAAGGCAAACAGTTAGGGGGATTTGGACTGCCCGACTTTAATTTATATTACTTGTCATTTATGCTCTGCCCTCTTAGAAATTGGTTTTCTCAAGAGTTAAATACTCCATGGCTCAAGATTGAAAGTAATATTGCATCCCCTTATAGATTGGAAGATTTAGTATTTTGTGGTTTATCTCCCAGAGATTGCCAGTCAAAATTTGGCCCTATAATTGCTCATTCCATACAAATTTGGCAACAGGTGGAGAAATTAGCAAACTGGGAGGTGCAGTGGCATACTCGGACACCAATTTTTCGAAATAACTTATTTTGCTTGGAGAGGAAACCGATTATTTACCCTCCATGGTCTAATACAGGTGTCCACACTTTAGCTCATATTATGGACAGTAGAGGCCTAAGATCATATGAGGATCTTAAGAGTGCTTATAATTTACCTAGAACATCCTTTTATTTTTATTTACAAGTGAGAAGTGCGGTTTTAGCTTATGGAATCCCATGTAATACCTCCCCTCCTGAACATCCGCTCCTTAAGCTTTTTTGTATTAAATCTAAATCGAGGGGGTTGGTATCCACCTTATATCAAAAACTGCAAGAGGCTAAAAGTTTTCCATTGGGGGTGACTAGAGTATGGAATGTTGATTTGAAGGAGTGGAAGCAAATTATCGACTGGAAGAGAGTATGGGGAAATATTAAAGTTATGTCACGAAATTTCAATCATCAAATGCTCCATTATAAATTTATCCACAGACTCTATTTCACCCCTAGGAAACGCTGTCAACTCCATCTTTCTTCTACTCCCATCTGTCCTTTATGTAATAGCAGACAAATAGGAACTTATCTACATATGATGTGGCAATGCCCAGATGTGGAGTTTTTTTGGTCGCAAGTAGCATCCTGGATGGGAGATATAATTGGGGTTAACATACCATGTAACCCGATTATTTTACTGTTAAATGATGATTCGCAATTACTTTTTAAGTTCTCTCAGAGAAGATTGTTGTTTCTAGGTTTGACAGCAGCAAAGAAAATGTTAATACAAAGATGGAAACCGCCACATGCACTCAATATACCTCAGTGGCTGGCCCTATTACATGACATTATTATTTTAGAATTATCTATTGCTCGATCAAATGGGGCTATAGCAGATAATATTGAGATCCTCTCTAGAGCAATGGAGAAGGTTAGGCTTAAGCTACATAGGTGAAACTGATTGGCCAACAAGGTTTGGCTCTCCAAATGGGTTGGAAGATATAAATGTTCATGTAAAATTGTATTTTTATTTTTTTTTATTGTTCTTTACGGAATATATGAACAGATAATCACATGTATTTAGTATGTATGTATGTTTTTTCTTTTTACCCTTTTTGTTTATGTTTGGGTCTTGAATATTTCATTATGTAAAGAGGAGAGGTACAACTCTTCTTTTCTTTATTTTTTATTATTTTTTCTTTATTTTTTTTTTCTCCACATATTTCTTATCTGTAGTAATTAACTAAATTGCCTGTGTAATTACTGTTATTTTTACTATTTATTTATATTAGTTATTTTAAAAAAAAAATATATATATATTATTACTATTATTATTAATATTATTATTATTATTATTGCTATTATTATTTATTTAATATTATTATGTTTTTATTTATTTTTTTATTTTTATTTTCTCTTATTATTATTATTTTTTATTTATGACTGACTCCAGCAAAGGGAGGGGGAGGGAGTAAGCCAGAGGGGTGAGGGAGGTATGGGGGGAAGGGGGGTGGGAAGGTAGTTCAGATTCTTGGTTGTTGTTTTTCTCACATGCTGCCCACAGTGGTTTTTGATATGCTGTACAGTTGGATGTGGGGTGGGATGTGGCTGTATGTGGTTTGAAAGGAGAAGAAAATAATAAAAATTTGATCACAAAAAAAAAAAAATGTCTGTCTTTGTGGGATTTTTATGGTTAATTTTAGTAGAATGAAATGTTTTGTCCTTGGAAGTTTAAAGGAAGTCTTCCTATTTGTTACTTAACTTCACTAGAGTTCAAGTCTGCAGCTCGGGTTTCTCTCAACACACGGCACTGGTGTTAGTATTTGTGTGTTAATGTGTATTTGACAGATGTCTTTGTGTGTTGCAGGAGCTGGCTGAGTTGTTGGATGAAGAGAAGTTGAGCGGCGTTCCTGTGCTGATCTTTGCAAACAAGCAGGACCTGCTAACCGCCGCCCCGGCCTCCGAGATCGCCGAGGGTCTCAACCTGCACACCATCCGGGATCGCATGTGGCAGATCCAGTCCTGCTCCGCCCTCACCGGGGAGGGGATCCAAGTGAGCTAACCTCCTTCTTTCCCAATTCATCTTTATGTGCTGTTATTTTCTTCTTCTCATCACTTTTATTTCTTCTCTTAAACACTCAGGAGGGCATGAATTGGGTCTGCAAGAGCGTCAACGCCAAGAAGAAGTAGCTTCGCTCGTAGTCTTCTGCTACTCAGGAGGAACAGCAGCAGCACACACACACTGACACACACACCGCACCCTCCTGAGCCTTAGTACGATGGGATATACCTGTGAATGTAAACACACTACTAATCCGACATGGACCTGGAGTTTTTAACCGCCCTGCATCCCTTCTGCATCGCTGACGTTTTACTAATCTCGACACATCTTCCGACACAAAGAGGAGTCTGACTTCAAAGGGAAGCCGTGCCAGGAAATCCACCCAGACTACCCACGTCACCACCGCCGCCCCAGCCAACCCCAGCCAATCCCAGCCGACCATCTCACAACCTCAAACATTCCCGTTAAACTGCTGTTTTTTCATTGGAATTCCAGCTTCTTTCTTTAAACTCTTTTACACACTGTCCAGGAAACCAGCTCCTCCCATCTCCATCTCCATCTCCATCTTATTCTTAAAGGTCAATACGTGTTGTTGTTTTTTTTTTTATCATTCCACGATGGCTGTACGCTCTTTTTTTTCCTGCTATGGCTCTGTTTGAAGTGAGGTATATTTTTGTAACTGTTTTATTTATGGTGAAGTAGAGCGTAGAGTGCTTTCAAACAACAACCGGCGTGCTGTGTGTGTGTGTTTGATTTAAAGGATGTTGGAGAAACGATTCCCACTAAAGAATAATACTGTACATGTTAATATGTATAAAAAAAGAGATTAAATGGTTAAGAGGAACTACATTTTGAAACAAGTGTAAATAGCTCAGCGGCCCTGTGCTCATGTTATGTTATGCACAAGTTATAGAGTATTTGGTACCCTGCTGTACTCTGTATTCTATAATGTTTGCATTTCTAATATGTGCAGGTTTTTAACAGAGGTATACGTACTGTACGTCCCAATGCATTTCTTCGTGCTCTCTGGGTTTGTGAGGGAATTCACTCTTTTGGCATTTCCTTTTGATATTCTTGAATGTAATCTGTCCAGAATTGAAGGTACTGTATGTGAATAAAAAGACAAGAAATTCTGAAATCACTGAGTTATTATTGAATTAATTAATTTTAATTTTACTTATGTAGCCCCAAAATCACAAAAATATGACTTTCTTGTAACTTTGATCCAATCAGTCTTTTATTATACAGTCATGGAAAAATTATTAGACCACCCTTGTTTTCTTCATTTCTTGTTCATTTTAATGCCTGGTACAGATAAAGTTACATTTGTTTGTACAAATACAATGATAAAAAAAAACAAAAATAGCTCATAAGACTTTTAAGACTCTTAAGAATTTAAGAGCTGATATCTAGCCATTTTCCATGTTTTTTTTAATAATGATTTTGGTTATTAGGCATTAAAATTAACAAGAAATTGAAGAAAATAATGGTCTAATAATTTTTTCGTGACTGTATATATACATTTCTTTCTTTTTCTTGTGATTTAATACTTATTTAGCACTGAAAATTTTAAGAAAAATGAGAACATATGTGTCAATGTATTCTCATGAAAAGGTTTGTATGATTTCCTATGAAACATTTTTGCAGCATGATTCATATGACTTCCTACGGAACAACAATTTTCATTAGGTTAATGTCGCAATACTTTCCGATGAATCATTTAGTCTGTAAAATTAAATAAAAAACTTTTGAATTGAATTAATAATACTCCAAAAACACAACAATATTTAATTGACTGTTAAATAACACGAAGAAAAGTAGCAGATCTTCACATGTGAGAGGCTGAAACCAGATACTATTTTCATTAAAAAAAAAACTATAGCTTCAGAGTATTTGAGGGGAGATGGAGATGACTCACAGATTCAGTCAGCAGGCTCTCGTGGTCTCACACCAGCAGCAGGTGGAGTCAGCTGTTCATGACAGCGTTAAAGCGGCGTGGAGAGGCCGCTGTGGGAGACAGCAGCTGAGGGGAGAGCACAGGGCACCAGAGTTAATACAGAACTGGACTTAGTGTTAAAGTGTAAAAAATAAAAAGATTACTCAGGGTTTGTAAGGATCAGGAATAACAGTTAAAAAAAGCACCTACCTTTGTCTCAAGCCATCCAACAATCAAAACGGAAGAAAATAAATACAAAAAACAACAGCTGACAAAGAAGAACTTTCTAAATTAAAGACAAATTAAGTAAAAAAAACAAAAACATTATAGACAACAATACAAAGAAAAAATATCTTAACCATCACAGAGCCAGAAGTGAATAAAAAAAATAAATAGACAGATAAATATTAATATTATTATTATTATTATTATTAATAATAATAATGATAATAATAATATCTGTTATGTTTAGATTTTTAAGAAATATGCTTGAATTTGGATATATCCCTTAAAATATAATAATAATAATAATAATAATAAACCTATTTGTATTGCACCTTTAAAAAATAGCCACAAAGTGCTAAAAAATAATCAATAAAATGATCAATAAAATGATATTAAAATCATGATACTTGAAAATAATCCCAAAAATGTATATAATAAGAGATAAAAAAATATAATTAATTATCAGACATACACAGCAGGAAATGAATTAAGTAAAAGCTTGTTTTAAAATATATGTAATATGTAACATATATAATAATATTTATAATAATAAGAATAATAATAATAAACCTATTTGTATTACACCTTGAAAAATAGCTTCAAAATGCTGCAGAATCAATAAAACTTTAATAAAATCCTGGTAAAAAATTAACTTGAAAATAATCCAAAAAAGTATATATTTAACTGATGCAAATAATAATATAATAGAATTAATTATCAGACATACACAGCAAGGAATTCATTAAGTAAAGCATGTTTTAAAATGTGTGTTTTTAAAAGAGTTTTTTTTTTTTAAAACAGCACATAGTGATTCTAAAGGTCTGATTTCAAAATAAAAGCATGTCTTATTCCTTACCTTTATTGATGCAATCAAACATTTAATAGCCTTAGAAAATATTAATAACTTTTTATTTATATTTATAATTTTACCTATATAATTATTTAATTGGGCAGCCTGACATGAGGACAAAAATAAATAAATAAATAAATAAAGATAATAATAATAATAATAATAATAAATCATAATAAAATTAATTTAAAAATAAAGTTTATAATATGAGATTTTAAAAAAGGGACAAAGATACTTTAAAGGTCTGACTACAAAATAAAAGCATGTCTTATTCTTTTACCTATATGGATGCAATCAAACTTTTAACAGCCTCAGAAAATCTGAATAACTTAGATTTAATTTATGTCTAATTAGTGCTGGGTTGTGTGTGAGAGCTGCAGTATGGCTACTAAATATGAAATAAAATGTTTTGTTCTCAGAGACAGAGTTTCAGGCAGGTGGTGCTGTATCCACCTGGCTGTGCTGCCTGGCGGCCCGAGGCTGAGCAGGAGGATCTGAGCACTTCTTATCTTCTCCTCCAGCCGAACTGACAACCATCTGCAGTGCACAAACATAATCCAGCTCCAGGCTCAGAGGGCTGCAGGTACACCAGGCCACCTGCACACCTGTGTCGACTGCATGTTCACCAGGTTCCTATGGGGGCTGGAAATCCTTGAAAACAACTGAATTTTAATGTGGTGCTTTCAAGGTTTGAAAAGTGCTTTTGCATCTTTAATAAAGTGCTTAAAATGTAGGATGCAAAGTCTGCTTACAAACAGGTGACACAGTTTTAAACATGAAACTGTGTTGTGTTTTAATGTGGAGTAAATATAGAGTTAATGTTTTTCTATTTTTGTAAAGAAAATCTAAAATTTAGAAGCTAATGAAATAAAATTATCCGTTTTTCTTATTAAATAAATACCTTGGTAAAGAATATCTGACACATGGAACTAATTTTGACATTTTGTTTCTTTTTTTGTTAAGAACATCTACATTTTATAGCTGATAAAATAAAATAACACAACCTGTTTTGGTGAAGAATTTTTGTTTTACTTATTTTTTTGGAGAGAAAGTCTAAAATGTGTAGCTAAATGTCAACCTTCTGTAGAATTCTGTCATGGAACATAATTTTGGTTGTTTATAACACAGTAATATCTCATTTAATGTGACGAAGAAGTGAAGTAATCAGTATTCTGTAAATGTAGTGTAGTGCAGCTGTAAGGTGCTGGAAAAGCTTGAAAAGTGCCTGAATTTGATTTTGAAAAAGGTGTAGGACCCCCAGAGATGTGGACTTGAGACTCAACTTGGACTTAAAAGTGAAAGATTGTTATGTTTTCAGTTTAAATATTAAATATTAGCGATGTTCGACAGTAACATTTCAAATAATTTTGTCTGTATTTAACCAATACTTAGACTGTTAATATATATATATATATATATATATATATATATATATATATATATATATGTATATATATATATTAACAGATATTAAGCATCAATATAAGCATTATTCAATCACTGAATGTTAAATTACAGTGAATTCTATATACAAATACAAAAAAATACACATCATATTGCTCAACGTATAATTAAAGCAACTTATGTATTTACTGTATATTGTCTGTATTTTCAAAGAAATAAGCTGTAAAATAACTGATAGTTGTTAATTGTTATCTAACGGTAAGTGATTGGCAACTTTGGCTGCCAGACGTTTTTTTTCAACATTTTTTGTTGCTTTTACAGTGTAGTTTTAGTTCATTTTAATTCGTTTTTAGGGTCTTTTAGGTGATTCAGGTTGTCATTATTGTATTAAATAATTATAATGTATTGTAATCGTATATTAACCTTTTTTCAAGCTGTAATTTGCATATCATGATTTCCCATTTCTCAAAAATTTTACTTTATGATTGTACTTTTACTTTAATTGTCTTTCTGAATAAAATAAAATGAAATGAAAAACCTACTTGATTACAGCACTGAGACTACCTGTAATCACCTACTCTCCACCCTGCGTCCTATATGATTGTGTTATTAAAATAATAAAGCTTCCGGAGACGGCGTGTGCTCGAACAAGTTGTCACCTACAGGCTGATCGCTGAACTCCAAACATAAATAATTTCCTCACAGAAGACGTTTGTGTGACAGTGTGTCCCTGCTGCAGGAACAGGATGCTGAGTGTTTTATTCTGTGTAACATTGTAGCTGTGTGACGGATTTAAAAGGCCTCAGAGACCTCCAGACAGCCTCTTCTTCTTCTTCTGCTCTCACAAAGATGCTTATTGTCCGTTCTTCTTCTCCTTACAGACAGGATCGCTGCCTGATCTGTACCGGAAACCAGATTTGTTCTACTTCCAGTCAAAGCAGTTACGGCAATAAAATAATGTTATTGTTGGGTTATATAGTTATGAAATAGAAGATTCAAAACGGTATATAAAAAAAGGAACTAATAAAAATAGCTCTCCAGGGTTTAAATAAAAATAATATTATCATTGGTTTTACTAGTTACAAAAGTCGTTAAACATACAAAAAAGTCTAAAATATTGAGCAAATTTTGACATTTTTCTTAATTTTTGAAAATAATGTTTAAATAGATTTTCTTTATGAAATATAATCCTTTTATTTATGTTTTAGTAAAGAATGTCTCACATATGAAGCTAACTTTATTAGCCTATTATTTTTTTTTTTTAGAGAATGACTAAAAAGTATCTCTATAAAATAAAAATAAAAATACATTACCCTCAATTAACACTTTTCCCCCTGTTTCGGTAACAATGTCTCACATATGTTCTTTTTGTAGAGAATGTCTACATTTTCTAATAAAAAAAATAAATTTTCATTATTTACTGAGCACTTTTCCCCCCTGTTTTGGTAAAAGAATGTCTAATACATGGAATTATATTCTTTATTTATTTATTTTGTTTTATTTAAGAAAGTGTAAAATGTAAAGCTTATTAAATAAAACCAATATTCTTCTTATTAAATAAATCTATTAAAAATCCTGTTTAAAACAAAAAGAATGTCTAATATATCGAAGTAATTTTGGCATCCATTTACATTTACATCAAAAGAGAAATGCCCAATAACTTTATTTAAGTTTTTTTTCTGTACAACTGAAAATCTCTAAAACTAAATTAACTGTGAATGTCTACTTTATGCTAAGCTAAGCTGATGTAGCTTCATATTAAGCACATGAAAGTAAATATTTCTTATCAACCTTCTCCTCAAACTCCTTCCAGCACCTCTAAAAGCTCATTTACAGACATATCATAGACAATATACATATTAACAGATATATTATAGACAATTTGGTGTTTTTGCGAGGGTTTTGTGGCGGAAATTTTTTGGCTGGGACCAGTTAGTTACTGGTTCTCTGGCAAGAAACAGCTAGGTGCATAACACGGCAAATTGTTTTAATATTCCAGTTTTTGCACCTATTAACAAGATTAATGTAGGTGGTAGGTGCTGACATAGCCAGGCTAGCAGTTTCCCTTTGTTTCTTAATGGTAAGCTAAGCTTACCAGTTGCTATAACAAAGAGTCGCGTTTGAGTTTTATCCGTTTTCTCTATATGAGAGAAGAAAAACTTCTGTGGTTGTTTTATCAGTGTGTAAAAGCTTTTATCAGCACAGTGTGTGTGTGTGTGTGTGTGTGTGGGGGGGTAATTTAAAGGAGCCACTGTGTGTGTGTGTGTGTGTGTGTGTGTGTGTGTGTGTGTGTGTGTCAGAGATACATATCGAAGACGTAGGCGACCGGATTACTGCCTTTCTCCTCATGGATCAGACAGCTGTGGAGCAGCTGTGTGCACAAGTGTGAGAATGTGTGTGTGTGTGTGTGTGAGAGAGAGAAAGAGAGAGAGAGTGAAAGACAGAAAAGCAGTGCTGTAATTTATGCTGCACCTCCGACCCCACAGTTCTTGGCTGCCTGTGTCTCTGCTGAGTTTTGCTGATGTGAATAAAAAAAAAAAAAACAGCAGCACATCAGACCTCGAGACGGGAAAGAGGTGGGAGGAAGACGAGGGTGGAGCGAGAAGAAGCAATATGATTAAAATGCTCGTTGTTACGTGTACGTTAACCACTGAGACGCTTCAGAGAGACAGAAGTGGCGTTCAGAAACTCACAGTGACATTTTTGAATGAATGTTTTAGTTTATTCTTGACATATCTTGAATAATCTTGCTTTCAGCTTGAATCACATGATCTTCTTCAGCACATGGAGTTATAATAGGAGAGTTAGCTTCCATGTTAACTTTAGGTTTGAGATTTAAAGCTAATAACTGACCACAGGAACAAAAACTATTTCACCACAAGCCTTATTAAAAGAGTTTTGAGAGATTATTCATTCTACTTATCATTATTATTGCATCAATTCTACTTTTAGTTATTATTTTCTTGTTTGTTTGTCACACCCCTCTGTAAAAACTTCAGAAAATGTTAGGAATTAAACAGGTCAGTTTGGTGTCTGTAAGTTGAGCTGAAGTTGAGATTTATGGCTCAGAGTGAGAAAAAACTAATTCTGAGTAAACAGCCTTTAAAGGTTTTTATACAATCTTAATGGAAATTAATATTTGAAGGCAAAATATTGGATCTAACTCACAGCAACAACAATATAGAACATGTAAAACACATAATACTGTGCAGGAGAGTGGGATTTTTCTAACGATGCCTGTGATGACGAGGTTTAGACAACAAAATATAGATTTGTTTTGGATGGTTTTCTATCCACTACTGAAAGAAGAAAATTGTTCCTAATACCCCAAAACTGATTGGTTCTCCCAGTCAGGAACCAGTCAGGTGCATTAAATGCCAAGTTGTCTCTTTTATATATATTTTTAGTGGCTGTAATGTTACATTCAGTGGTTTTATTTCATAGGTACATGTTGCATATTATGTTTCAAATTATCATGAGGGTTAATTGGATGTTTAGTACAAATTTCAACCAAATCCAGAGAAAAATATTTAGCTCATAAGCCTTAGAATAAACGGTACCACTTTATTTGAAAGGGTATACATAAGACTGACACGACACTGTCATTAAGATGAAGGAGGCTTTATGAATGTTGTCATTTAGTGTCATTCGGTCACTTAGATGTCTGAAACTATCACAGCAGAGAAAACGAGGTAAAACACGTTAATTAGTGAGTTTTAGAGCAGCTGATAGGTGCTGACAGAGCCAGACTAGCAGTTTCCCTTTGTTTCCAGTCTTTATGCTAAGCTAAGCTAAGCTAGCTGAACGGTATCAACATTCTCCTCCAACTCTCTTCACAAATAAGCTTATTTCCCCAAGTCTTCATCTACCAAACATTAACTTTTCTCTCCCATTTCTATTCCCCATTCCCTCACTTAACAACACATCAGGCCTGCTGTCTGTCTGAGGGATCGAGGCTCAAAGTGTTGAACAGGGAGGGAAGCATTAATGCAACATGTTAATCAGGCTGAGGGGAACAAACACTCCTCTCAGGACTCTTTCTCTCCATCCTGTTTTCTCTCTGCAGGCCTCCGCCCACACACACACTCACACACACACACACACACTCATGAGCCCTGTTTGGACACGGAGATATTTAAAGTTTTGTTTAAGCGCCCTTCTGTTAACATGTCTTTAAAGAGCCAGGCAGATTATTATAATGTTAAAGAAGGAACGGCAGAGGTTGGGCAGCGGTTGTTCAGTGCAAGTGGGAGGAAGTCGTTTGTTTTAAAAAGTCATATGAAGAGTAAGCAGATGACTGTGTGACCTGGAAAAAACAATACTGAAAGAAACACTGACATTATGGGTTTCCTACAGATGTGAAATACATATTTAAATGTATATATGTACAAATATACAGTCATTTTAATGCCTTTTACAACTAAAGGTACATTTGTTTGGACAATCATAATAACAACAAAAATAACTAATAAGAGTTTAATTTAAGAGTTGATATCTAGCCATTTTGCATTGTTTTCTTATTAATAACCACATCATTATCAAGAAAACCATGGAAAATGGTTAGATATCAGCACTTAAACTCTTATGAGCTATTTTTGTTGAAAAAAATCTTTAATTTAAAAAAAAATCCCATGAAAACACCAAGGTATTGTCCCCCAAACTGATTTCTCTATAGCTTCATGTAGCAACTCAATGAGGCTGTTTTAAATTCATGTACAGGTGCATCTCAATAAATTAGAATATCATAGAAAAGTTTATTTTTTGTCAGTAATTAAATTACTGACAAAAAATAAGACATTATATAGATCATTACACACATAATGAAACATTTCATTTCTTAATTTGTTTACTTTCTTTTGATTATAATGATTATGGCTTACATTTAATGAATACCTAAAATTTAGTGTCTCAAAAAGTTTTAATATCACAAGAGACCAATTTTATATGTGTGTTTAATATGGAAATGCTGGCCTCTGAAAAGTATGTCCATCTATATGCACTAAATACTTGCTTGGGGCTATTTGACTTGAACTACTGGAAGCTGACTTTTCCATGATATTCTTATGTATTGAGAGGCACCTGTATATGAGATGAGATGAGATTCAACTTTATTGTCATTGAACAGAGTAACAAGTACTAGGACAACAAAATGACCAATTATATGATATACAGGTACATGTCAATACATTAGAATAACGTACCTCTTAAAAACCCACCTGGATTATGAAGCCAGCAGGAGATAAGATAAGTGGCACACGGTGGATGATTAGACGCAGCCGGATGACCTCAGCCCTAAGACCCCGCCCTTTTCAAACAGAGCGATTTATAACAGTTTATAGTCAGTTTATAGTGTGATAATGTACAAAAAAATAACGAGGAAACACGCTACAATAGCAACTTCTCCATTTCCAAACACAGTGCGACAGTTTGTTTCTGTTCCTGATCGAGCACATTCACATGATTGAAGTTGAACCTGCAGGAAATGTTGAAAAAAAAAAAACAGGAAATGCACAATGACAAAAATTAGGGATGTGTGCAATTAGCCGACTAGATAAACACATTGCTCCACTCACTAGACAGCACCGCAAATACTAGTGGGTTGAACTTATCAAGGTTATAATTTTATTAATGTGCACATTTTAATTTCATATAAATATAATCTGCACTTAAATATTGTGTCCTTGCCTCATGAAAAACAAGCATCCAACCCGAACCAGCAAACTGAAGGTCAAACGAATAAAGTTTAGAACATTATGAGTACATATGGACTCCAATCTTAAGCTCAATTATGTCTCACAAGTTGTTGCAATTATTTTTGCTGCTAAATCTTACCTTTATTTATTTGTTAATTGATAAAAATGATCAGAGATCTTGAGGAGCATTGCAGAAAAAACCCATGCTGTGATTTGGTGTCAAAAACTTAAGATTTTGGAGATTCCAGCAAGAATTGCATCTTTTTAGCAAATTGGAGGTGAGCTCTTCTGTTCTTTAACCCTCTGGAGTCCATCGATTCATTGAAAATACACTGAGTATGTTTTATTTACAGTAATAACTTTATTTATATCACAGACAAGCTGAGAAAGCCAGTTGAAAATGCCATTTATGTTTCTTGACCATTTTTAAAATGTGAATTTTCTTTCTACAAAGAAAACTATTACTATTTTTATTTTACATGCAAATAGACTGTTTTATAGTTTTATTTATCTATTTTTTCTGCTGTCTTTGTGTGTATAAATAGTTTTTAAAAAAGAATAGAAACCTGTGTCTTTTGTTTGTATTTTGGGTTCCTGGCAGCTTTATACTGTACTATAATTAGAAAAAAAATAAAAATCAGACTGATAGCCAAGTGTTTGTGGAGAGAAAGGAACCATGCATGTGATGTAAGGACAGACTAAAAGATGCTAAACACAGACCGAAATTAAGGCATAGGAAGTTGACAAATTTGAATCAAAATCTCCTGGACTACAAAGGTTTAAACCGCAGAGAATCCCCCTTATTGTCAATATACCTAGAAATGATATACATCCTCTGAAATCTCTAGTTTGTGGTTTTAAAGTTTTATGAGGCTGATTATCCTAAAGGTCACAGCAGCTCATTTTTATACAATGAGCTCAAGTTTAAAAACATGCTCTCAATGCAATGAACTGGCTCATTTGGGGACTAACATCACCACACATGAATAAAAGTGGGCTTATTGAATCCACAAGCTTTCCAGTGATACCTAATGTATGTAATTCACAGACTGTTTAGGGGCCCCAGTATGTAGAAATATTCAAATACAATAGGCGAAAATAAAATTTCTACTGCATGAGACAAACTGTGTTTTTCCCCAAAATCTGCAAGGGAAAAAGGAGCCTCATAGATACCTATAGAGCTCATTTAATTCAGGTCACGTTCATTGGATTCCTTAGATCTTCTAGTTTCATATGATGCAAGTATCTAGGCTGTAGCCCTAAAACTGAGCCCACTACAGCGTCTGAAAGAAACAACTCTGCAAAAAGTTCAGGGCTGCTGGATGTGAAGAGCTTTGACGGAAAATAAAATAGTCGTTAAGAACACCTCGAACAAAATCAGAAAACATCACGACCTCTTTCCTTCAAACCAACATGAGAAACAGGATTTGCAGATACAGATTCGACAGCAGAGACTGGTTTAAATTTGTTCGTTTATTTGGAACCCTTCTCCAAATCACGTCTGTAATTTTTCCATTTCACAAAATATTTACAAAAAAAGATACTTTTATGTCGTTGTTTTTTTTTTTCTCTTTATGCTGACTGTTGAAACAGCTCCTTTTTAGGATGATGACAATTGCTTACATCTTCGCAGTCCCAGTCTTGTTCTTTTAGAAAAAGTTCATGAAAAAAATTCCTCCCACCCTTCTTTTCTTCCATACACTCATTTTAAAACTGCATACATTTCCCCCCCTCCCCATTGTTCTTCTTTTGAGTGCTTTAAAAAAAAACCTTCTTCCTTGCATGCTTTCAGCTGCAAACAGGAAGCCAAGAGCTTGTGTGCTTTTTGAGAGGAAGTGACATCTTTGCCCTGCAGGAAGTACAATTACAGCATCATCAGATCCTCCAGATGCTTGATTGGTTTGGTCTGTCCAGTCTTGCCTTTTTCTCTAAAATCAAAGAGTCTCTCGAGACAAGCATGACACCTACAGATGTACCAAATAACACAAAGTCATAGTAATTACTAAATGGAAACAGTCTTTGTCAGAAGAAGATTTTTCTGTCCTGTGGGAAGCCTGAAAGCAGGAAGGGAGTGCGAGGAATAAGAGATAAATTCCCCAAAAACTCTTCAGGCCAGGGGTCAACTGGCCCTTCAGATGCCGCTCTAGAGTCCCTCCGTGGGTTTAGCATCTGTAGTCCAGGCATAACAAGGCGTCCACAAGTGCATTGTGGGTGTTCCATGGAAGAGCGTTTTGTGTTCAAGCCGTACGATCCATCCCTGAACTCAGCAAAGAAAGGAAGAAGTGCCATGACGGATGAAAATGAGACACAAAAAGGGACCGCAGTCCCTCTTTTAAGTAAGGATCTACCAAACAAAGTGAGCTGGGCAGAGAAAAATCTGATGCTAATAACATAAGGCAATCGACCTCAGTACAACTAGAGGGGTGATTATATCAGAGAAACATGAGGCGCTAAACTGGAAAGCTCAACACTGCACGGTTTTCATCTCTTTTCCCTTTAGCGTCAGTGAGAAGCCATGAGGAGGCGTTTTCTAATAAAGGTTCGTTTTCTATCAATCCATCTCCTGCTGCTCTATAAATAAAAAAAGAAAAAGACAACGATCCTCTTCTTAGGCCTCTCTTTGTTTCTTGTTTATGTGTAAAATGCTGAGCTAAGTTGTGCCAGAGTGAGAGCGTTGGCTTGCATTTTACGTATAATACACTACATGAAACACTGACTGAAAATAAAGAAAAGAAGGAAATCAAAACACAAAGAGATCAACCCTGCCCCCGAATGTGTGTATGTTCTCTAAATCTGTGTGTGTGTGTGTGTCTGTGTGTGGATATAAGTCTAAATATTGTAACGTGTGTAGAGTATAACTGTGTTTTTTTTCCGGTTAATAAGACGGTAAAGGTGTGCTATTTTAGTGCCTGTCTCTATATCCAAGTGTGTGTGTGTGTGTGTGTGTGTGTGTGTGTGTGTGTGTGTCTACTCTGTTAACTGGTGACGTAGTGCTTTGTAGAGGGCTGACCATACAGCCCGTAAAAATCTGCATGTCTGTGTGTCTGCGAGGCGTCTATCCAGTCCCTCACTGCCAGGCCCTGCATGGACGGACCTCCAGAGGCCAGGCCGGGAGGAGGGGGGTAGTCCTGGGCACTGACCCAGGGGAAGGAGCCAGAGCGCGGGTACGGGGGATGGCTGCGGTGGCCCGACACCGAGGGCACGCCAGAGCAGTAGCAGTTATCCATCGTGCACACCAGGATCTTCCGCCCGCCGTACTGCGGCAGCACGGCCTGCTGGGAGGAGTGCGAGGAGCTGCTGCCTCCGGGAGGAAAGTGCGAGGAGCCGAACACGGAGCCTGAATGGTGGTTGGTCAGAGAGCCGCTCCCGCTTCCCGTCCCGCCGCTCTCGCTGATGTGCGGCGGGCCGCAGGGGCCGAGAGGCTGCTGATTGGTGGACTGACCTTCACCGGAGGCAGAGCTGGAGCCCAGGTAGGGCTGTTTGGCTAACGATGAGGAAGAAGATGAAGAAGAAGAGGAGGAGGAGGAGGAGTCCTTGAAACCCGGAGCGGCAGTTTTTCCAACGTTCCCGTTCCCCTCTGGGAAGGCAGTGGAATGTTTCCGTTTCTCTGCTCCAGAGCCGGAGCTCTGACCGCTGGGATACGCAGGAACGGACTGCAGGAAGGTGGAGGGAGGGGTGAGGGGAGCTGGGAGGAGAAATAAAGAGGAGATAAGTGGTGATTAAAATAAAAAGACTTTCATGATGATGATGATGAGATAAACGTGTTTGAGATCTTACCTTCCAGCGTTCTCTTCAAGCTCTTCTCTCTTTTAGAGATTTCAGAGAGGAACAGTTTAGAGTTTAGATTCCCCACTTTGTATGGAGGGAGACTGCTGCCCACACACGCCTGAGACCTGCAGAAAGAGACGAGAGACGAGCAAAATTCAAGATAAGGCGTCTTGGAAACATCACCTGCGTATAACAGACCAACAGGCAAAACAGCAACACGTCTAAGGCTGCAAAACAAATTAAAAATGTGGCTTTTTGCTATTGGCTTTTTGTTGAGGGGACCAAGGGAGACGCCAACTTCTAGGTCAGCCCACGAAGACACATCACCCCAAACACTGTCGCCCTTATTATTTGTCCAAACTAGTCAGGTACTCACATTGTGTCATTTAGTAATCTTACTTTAAGTAAGTGCAATTATTTTTGGCTTAGCATAACCCGCTTTTTCATCCTTTACCTCACAACATGTATTAAAGCTCAAACAAAAGTAAGAAAGTAACATTTATAGTCCCAATATGTGATGTAAAAATTTTTGGTTCTGAATCTGTGAGGGTCTGGCCTGGTTTATATGACCGTCATCACTAGAAGGTAAGATCACTGTGGAGGTGCTGATATTCTTGAGAACTTTTTTTAGGTCCTCATCAACACTAATACATATTATAAAGTAATACAAACATCCTCATAAGTGATTTTTGTACTGTAAAACTATCAGATTGCAGCAGTGTAGTTGCCGAAGTTTTCCAATTTTCATTCATTGTTTACAGAGCATACTAACATGCTAACACTATACTAGTGCTAAACTGAAAGATTATAACTGCAAAAGAGCAGACAGAGAAAAATCAGGTGAATCACTTTACATGGTCCCAAATGAACTTTTCTTCTGCTGCTAAATCATGTTTTTAACGTGTCAGCTCTGCTACTTAACTATGTGTGGAACATCTTTAAGTTTTTATTTTTATTTCAGGGATTGACAATATTTTTACAAGTCAAAAGTAGTTCTGCACCTCACTCAAATCTCATTTCATTGATTGGACTCCAAGTTTGTTAAATCCTGACTCTAATTAGCACTAATCAGCTGAGGGGTTCACTTACTTTTTCCACCAGCACTGTGAATGTTTCATGGATGTGTTCAATAAAGACATGAGATATGATATTTGTTTGTGTGGTATTAGGTTAAGCACATTGTGTTTGTGTATTTTTGGGACTGAGATGCAGATCAGATCACATATTATGACAAATTATTGCAGAAAACTAGGTAATTTCAAAGGGTTCACATACTATTTCTTGCCACTGTTTGTATTATTGTGTTTTAATGCACTGGTTGGAGCTGAGGAGAAACTGTATTTAGTTTCTTCTGTGTATGAAAATACTTCACTGACAATGACTCAGCGAGTCTTGAATCACTATTCGGTACAGTCCTCAAAACGTGCATTTTATAAATCCTTCTTGGCTCTCACCTGTCTGTGAGGATTTTAACAGGCTTGGTGTTCTTCATGAAGCTCAGTTCCTCGGCCTTGCTGAAGGCTGTGTGGATGGAGCTCAGCAGCTTCTGGGCCTCGTGGCGCTGCTCGCCCAGGGCTAAAACCTGGGCGGCGTTCTCCTGGCAGAACCGAGCCTGAGCCCGGTCCAGAGCCTCCAGTGTCCGACCGAGATCCTCCTCCAGGAGCTGGTGCATCCGCTGGTACTGCAGTCGCACCTCCTCCTTCAGCTCACACACCCTGTCCTGTAGAGAAAACAAAACGTCAGTCCACTGAAACCTGCCTTACGCAACCACCGTGAAGAATTTCTCGTTTCGTTTACGCCCACAGACTCAGGGTGTGAAAACCTACCTCCACCACACACTTGTCAGAGTCCAGTTTGCAGAGCTGCTCTTCGATCTCCTGCACTCGCTCCTCTACGCGCTCCTGCTGTCTCAACAGGCTTTGCTGTGAGGTGAGAAAGAAAGAAAAGAAAGTCTTAAGCTTTTGGGGAAGTTGTGACCTCAGCTAGCTGCTAGCATCCCCTCCCCATGCCGGAGATATTAGGATCCGGGAGCCGACTAATTTAGTCTCCAACCAACACACAATCCCTGTGGGGGAGGAGGGAGGGGGAGCTGTCATAGCAACCAACAGCTATTTTGTGTTTGCATTAGTGAGTGAGGACTAATGTTGGGGGAGCAGAGAGAGATAAATGGGCATACAGAGGCAGAAAAAGCTCCAGCAGCTCTCCTCTCAGTGCACCTCCTCTACTCTTTAAAAGTTATATTCGAGGTGGCTCTGCGAGCGATGGCGACGTTGTGGCAACAACACTTGTTATTTCTGGGACAACGATGGCATGTGGACAATCGGAGACGCTTGCTCCGGCAAAACTAGATGCCTATCCGGCTCAGCTCGAAGCCAAAATGAATTAAAAACATAATAAAAGGCTCCATATGAGAACAACAATCCTTTATGTTGCCTCCTACATTGTATAAGCCTGGGAGTAGGGATGTCGTTGACACAGATTTGCTAATCCTTCGTGTTATTAATATTTAATGTGAGATATGAATAATCCTCAATCAACATTTAATGATAGAGACGCATGCTGATTAGATGGTACAGAGAGAAATAATGTGGCGCTGCCGGCGTGATCCAGATTCAAAGAAACAAGACGGAGAGTCTGCAGTCTTTGTGAGGAGATACTTAATGTCAGCGAGCTAACATGCTAACGTTGCTACGTCCAATTTATAAACATACACAAGAGGGAATATGTGGACATTCGCATGTTACAGTAACAAAGCTGCATTTTTCATTTGCAAAGCTTTTTAAAAATATATATATTCGACCCCTCCATCTTTATTTATTTATTCATTCATTTATGAATTTATTTATTTATTCTAATGCACCCTAAATATAACTTGTGCCATTTTGTCTTGATTCACTTTTTTATTGTATTCTGCCATGTGTATGTTGGTTAAATAATGAAAATCAATAAAGAAAAAAGAAAAAAGGATTTGACAATGAAGAAGTGTTCATGTTACTTATGTTCTTACCCAGAATTTTGTTACAGCAAACAGTTGCTAACCTCTTTTTTTCATTCAAACCAAAATGAAAAACATTGAAATCACCAATGTCCTCTTTGTAAAAACGTATAGAACTGAAAACCGTGTACCATGACATAAACTGAAACTGTGATATTTGTGAACCGTTACAACCCCCAGCTTACACTCCTCCTCAAAATGCTTGTTTATAACCACAAAAAGCCCAAAATCTCAAGGGTCTCAATTCACCCCCATAGGTGTATTCATACTTCTATCTTTCTTCAATTATTCGGTCTAAAAAAAATCTACAAAAAAAAAAAAAAAATAGAAAAATGTCTATTTCCTTCCAACATGTCTTTAAATGTCTTGTTTCGAACCCAAACCGTTAAGATATTCAGTTTAATACAACCCTGATTCCAAAAAAGTCTGGAAAACTGTAAATAAAAAACAAAATGCATCAAATTCAGAATGAGTGTATATATTTCTATAAAACACAAGATTCCCAGTTTGAGAATTAGAAACCAAAGGATTTGCAAACCACGGGATTCTGTTTTTCAGTGTTCCAGCTTTTGTGGAATCTGGTTTTGAGATAAAAACAAATAAATTGAAAAAGCAGGAAATTTAAGGTAACAATTAATCGATTCTCAAAATAGTTGCAGATTTTTTTTCTTTGGACAATTGTTGTCCATAAAATGTCAAAAGACTAATTTCCCAGAGCCCAAGTGCTTTTTCAAAATGCTTGTTTTGACCAACCAACAGACAGAAATCCAACAGTATTTCATTGATCATCATATAAGTTAAATAAAAGGCAGTAAATCCTCACATCTGAGAGGCTGAGAACCGGCAAATGTTTGGTAGTTTTGTTTGAAAAATGACTGATAATCGATTATCACAATATAGATCGACTAATCAGTGACTAGCCCCTTTCAGACCGCCGCTTCAAGCCGCCATATTTACGCCTTTGAGACATTTCGTCTTCAGGCTGAACGTCCCAGAGGCGTAATAGGGGGAGAAAGTGATTCCGGCTCTGTACTGCCTTTAGGAGGTAGTAACAGAGGTGCTACATTGGAGAGATGGAAAATATGTGATGTACGTTATTTGTGCGACCGACACTTAATAAATTAAGAAAGGATGTGCAGCATATCATCAGAAACACGGATCTCATTTGAGTCCGACAGTAATCGAATCATGTTCAGCAAAATACTTAAAAACTTGCTTGAGTTTGTAGAATCTCTACAGCGAAAAACAGCACAACGGGCATTTCTTCTGCCTTTGTTGTTTTGAATGTACTCGCTATTGTGGAATCAGTATGAATGTCCTAAGGCGAAATGACGGCAGAGCTCGTTACGGCACTATAGTGGGACATTTACGGAAAAGCTGTATGAAAGGGGCTGATGAGTATCATAAGGAAAACAAAGGCAGCATATCCTCACATTTGAGAGGCCGAAACCAGCAAATGTTTGGTTCTTTAGCTTGAAAAATGCTTATCGATTATCAAAATATATATCGACTCATCGGTGGCTGATGATTGTGTCATTTAATTGCTAAATGTGGCTAAAAGAAAAGTTCACTAGAGTCAGTACGAGTCATGCACAGGAAGTCATTCATGCCAATTCATCCGCGAGCTGTTGAGAAATTTAATTCGGTATCAAAGTGGTTAAAAAAAAAGGGATTAAATCCGTCATTAATCCCACAAGTCAATAATCAGTTGTTTTTGTACAGGCTGAAGGTCTGTTCACATAACATCATCATCATCGAGTCATTCCGACTGAACAGCAGCTGATTTTATCATTAGTGATCAGCTGCTGTGGAGCTCGACAGGAATGAAAACCTGCAGTCTTGGGCCTCTGTGGCACATGGTTGGGAACCACTGCCCTAGATATCTCTCCCACACACACACATATACACTCACACACACACAGTTGGCATGGTTAGATCCAGGACTGTGACCTGGTTGTGCTGATTGATTGAGTTAGGCTCCCAGCAGAAGCCAGGGGAAAAACAGGGTCGAAGGAGCCGGAGCTTCGCAGAGGGGGGTAGCTACTAAATGTATGGGATACCTTTGGGGGAGGGCGGAGTGGGTGGGGAGGGGGCATAAAGAGGGGAGGGCGCTCTTAAGCTGTCATTTCACCACAGCGTCTTTTCCATCAGAGCCACCAGAGCAGGAGAGAGCAGGGCCAGAGGGAAGGTCGGGGCTCGCCTGGAGTGGCTGCTGGTGGATGGTGTGAGAGGGTGAGGTGAATTAGGTGGGGGGGTGCCGACGGATGTTAAGAGCAGAGGGAGGGTCGCTGTTGAGTGGTGTGTGTGTGTGTGTGTGTGTGGAGAGGGTCCACTCTGCATTCCTTGCCTGCATTCAACATGGAGGATGTTTCACCATGAGGGTTAATGTGGCTAAAATCAATGTCACAGCGTAATAAAGATTATTTTCCTGATATTTTTGCCCTTTTGAAATCATTTAGCAGGAGGCAGTGAGTCACCAAGACCTTGATTTGTGATCATTTTTTTTTTTTTATGTATTTATTTTTACCCCTAACCCCGTCCTTTAAGAGGCTTTGTCTTTAGCCGGGAGGCCATTGTAAAGAAGAATTAGTTCTTAATGACTTGCCCGGCTTAATAAAGGTTAGAAATGTGACGGAAGATGGCCTCCACAATAGCTGCTCTCAGTAAAGAAATGGGATTTATCTAAGAAAAGTATATTTATTTTTGATGTTTGTGGAAGTTATAGCCTGCCCTGAAATGCCAAACATTTGCTTCTGAAATGTCAGGATTTGAGGCTTTTCTTTGTCTCATGTGAGGGAAAATGAACATCTTTGTATTTTTGGGCCGTCGTCGGACAAAACAAGACATCTGAAGACGTCACCGTGGAGTGTGGGAAATTAAAATGGACTTCATGGCACCATTCTCTGATGAATAAATACTTTGCTTTTTGTTGTCTTATATTATAGCCATTTAAATACCTTTTGGTTTTGGACTGTTTGTTGGTCGCAACAAGCATTTTAAAGAGGTCACCCTGAGCTCTGGTACATTACAAGAGTCTTTTTTTGTCATTTTGTAGACTAAAAACGAAATATTAAACTTATCAATCAAGAAAATTGGTAGATAAATCCATAATGAAGAACATCATTAGCTGCAGTCCTATTACTAATAACCTAATACTATAATCAAATACCTAAAACTAATCACATTCCCATCAGCCTGTACTCTGTTTTTTGTGCTTATTAGCAAACGTTAGCATGCTAACACACTAAGATGGCTTACATTGTAAAACATTATGATGCCTTAGCAAAACCACAGCATTATAATTATAGCTGAAAGCACTGATGTCCCTAGCATGCCAATACACCACACTAAAGCCACATTACAACTGCATGGTCCACCTCATGTACGCAACTTGATTAGCTCTTTTTTGGTTTTCTATTAGTAAAAGTTGTGGATTAGACCTGGTACTGTTCCAAGCGAGCGGAGCTGATGTTATGAGCCTATTCATGTTTATTTATTCTATCTCATAGATTATAAATAAGGCTGCACAATTACACCAAATTTTTTACCAAAATTGCAATATCGACTAGTGCAATATCCAATAACCTTTAAAAATGTGCTTATGGCTAAATATGTGTAAAGATCCCACTGTGAATTAAGTATTGTGGTGCTGCAGAGATCTTTAGGACTTCAATTGGTGATCTACAGTCTGAAGAAAAAAATCTTTCTTTGGCACAGATCCTCACAACATGTTCATTTTATTATATTATTTGATGAAAATAAATATTATGATGCAAACATGATACATTTCCTCCAATATCCTGAATCATAACCGGTCAGTCAAATAACCACAATTTGAATTTTTTCCCCAAATCGTGCTGCCTTAGCCATCATTGCTTGTTCACTGGCCCCTGGGGAAAGCGAGTTGCATATCCCTGACTCACTGGGACTCGTAGCAGAACTGAGCCTTTATTAAGGTTACAAGTCACCTGTGCTTTTCCAACTACGAGCTGTCATAATGTCTGCTGCTGTGAAAAGGGTCCATTGTGAGCATGTTAGCATGCAGCCCTAATTAAATCGGGCTCTACTTATTGACAAGCCTAATAAAAGATAATGTAGGGAAAAGCTGTAAATGTGAAGGCTTTTGTTAATACAGCTTTTAAATTCATACCAGGTCCCACCCGATGGCCCTTCCTGTGCCCCAGGCGACCGATTAACTATACATAAAGCTGAGTCATAGCATTACCGACAGGAAACACACCCGAGCATGACACGGTTGACACCTAAACAGGGTGTTGGGTGAACAACATGAGTCAGTCAGCAGTGAGGCCTTCGTGGTTCTCCCTCTGACTAAGCCACCCCTGCATACACCCCTCGAGAAAGAAAGACGGGGAGGAAAACCAATACGACCTTTGGCCAAACCAACGACAGTCTGCACCAAACCCCCAGGAAGGGAAGAGGTTAATAAATAGAAGCCCAACTAGACCGCAGAATCAAGTGACGAATCACTTTAATCCCCCTTCCCCTTGTCTCCACTCCCACCACTACCCCCCCTCACAACTGGCGATCCCTGAGCTAGGATGCACCTGTGCTGGGGAGATAAGGCCCTCTGAGGGCCCCTCATTGTTCCACCCTCGACTGCATTGTTTGTCATTCCAACAGATGAGAATAGAGGTTGGAATGGATCACAAAAATGCACAAGACTCTCACACGGGCGCTAAAAAACCCTCAAAATGCAATTGTGTCTTAAAATGGGAAATTCTGTTTTTGATTGAGTCAAGTGATTTAGTAAATACACGAACAATTGAGAACTTTGTTCACAAAAATCTCCATGTAATGTGTTTCATGTGGCTTAAAATAACATTAAAATATGCCCTTTGTTCCGGTAATATTCGCTTGATGACTAAAAGTGGACGGAAGATGACCTCACTGGTTTGTTTTGGTACTTGAGTGTGCACCAAGCAAACCCTTACTAATCACAGATTAATGGACAAAGTAGAGCCACAACTAATGGTTATTTTCTCACCGATGGAGCCAGGTGTAAAAACATGAATTTATTACTTTATCTATTAATTTTAAGTCTATAAAATGTCAATAAGAATTTCCCAGAGCCGAATCTCTATAAACAGATATCTGCATATGACGGCATCAGAAGCATTCTGGTTTCCATTTGTAGTCTGAGTAGTACTGACCAAGTCATTGAACCCATCGTTTGTGGAGAAGAGGAGGCAGAACATTTTGTCGAACACATCGACTATCGTCTGACAATAATTTAAATATCTGTTTAAAGAGATTAGCTAAAATCTTGTCTAGACCAGGAACAGAGTGTAAACAATCACCGATGCATGGAAAAGGAAG
Organism: Centropristis striata; assembly: GCF_030273125.1. NCBI lineage: Eukaryota > Metazoa > Chordata > Actinopteri > Perciformes > Serranidae > Centropristis > Centropristis striata. The sequence goes on from NC_081537.1 coordinate 20,094,814, forward strand.
TCTTGTTCCAGATTTCCGTTATCTGTATATCTGCTGGCTAAACCCAAAAATATTGTCCCTTGCCCCCAGATGATAAATCGTTGTCAGAACGATAGCCTAGATTGGGCCGCCAACTGATGGGTGTCTTCTCGCCCAGAGGGCAGGGTGTATATTTTTATCAGAAAAATTATTTAAAGTTACAATCGCAGATCTCGCAGATTTTGTTCTCTTTGGCAGCACCTATGGAGATGAAGAGTAACTGCAGGTGTGTTTGAAGATCTTACAGTAATGTTTTTGAAACGTCATTGCCTGTAGATGTCGGGATTTTTGCCAGACATAGTGACCGTTTACTTGTAACGCTAGCAGAGACAGTACACCACTTCCCACACAAGTGAGTTGAGGAGGTACTCTATTGTGTTGACTCCGCCTAACCTCTCCGGTGGACCAACCACTGCAGCGTGACGGAAAACCTTGACTTACTGTGTGCTGCTTGTGATTTTCCCCGGGAATGTCACCACAGACACGTTAGTACTGTAGAGGAAAGGGTGCGTCAGTGGGCCATAGGCTAAATCACCACTGTGGTCTGACATATCAGACAATCATTTAAATGAAATACTCAAGATTATTACCTATGATTAACTGATTATGAAAACGATTGCAGGCTAGTTTTCTATCTATTGACTCGATCAACTAATCGACCGATCGTCAGTGTCTAACATCCGTTTCCATGACAAGCCGGTGATGAAGTCTGAAATTTTGTGTGTGTGACCTCACCCCAAAGTGAATAAACCAGTCTGGGTTATTTTAACGTATGTATGTGCACAATATAAAATTCTTACTCTGATGTCGTTGCGTCTCAGCTCCACGTCGGTGACGGCGTGGCCGTGGCTGGGGTGGCAGCGGGCAAAGCAGCAGTACTGGCACACCGCTGTCTGCTCGGCCTCGCAGTGGTACAGCCTGTACTCGTCATGCTGCAAGCAGGTCCAGGCCTTCACCGCCTCCGCCTCCACCAACAGGTGCCCCAGGGCTGAGCACGGCTGCTGCAGGTGTGTCTGGACGTG